>NC_092823.1:81291926-81591926 GCF_023375885.2 Dermacentor andersoni
ATCGATGCGCATTGTCATTTTCCCCGATTGTATCACTCCCTTCCCCCTTAACTTCTGCCTTTCCCCTTATATAAGGTATCCGTCTTCCGTTAATAAAAGTTAGTTGACAGTCAGCGCTTGTGTCTTGTCCCTTATACTTTGTGGTTGCATGTGTTTGCGCTGTAACAGTTTTTATGTCAATGTGCACCAACTCGCCCAGAAAGAAGTTTTAATGAACCATCTTCTTCTCACTGGCGCCACTCTTGGTTGTGCCGTAACATAACTCTCGCCTGGAAAGGCGCCGTATCGACGCTAACTAAAAGGGAGCTTAACTCAAGGCAAACGCTTCAGCCGAGACACATGCACAACGTCCGTGGAGATATGTGAGTTAAGTGGAGCGATATCGTAGTTGACATCGCCAAGCTGATTTAATATCGTGCAGCGCCCTGTGCAGCGCGGAAGCAGCATTTCAAGCAAGCCGACGCGGCGACATGGCGCCCATAGGAGGACGATGGATCCAGGAAGAAATCGGACGTCCTGATGTCGGCTGTCGCACCAGATCTCCTGCACGGCCGGGGAATGAGTTAGCCAGGAGTGGCCACTATGACGTGCCGCGCGAGCCGAGGCGAAGACTTCTTGGGCGTATTCAGTGGTATTTCGGGAAACTCGAGTGCAACGGTGAACTTTTCTATCACTTTGTGAATTACGGGGTCATGCAGTACCCTCTAGAGAACTTAAGGCCTTCTGGCTGTACCTTCTCCCCTTGAGCTACGGCACGCAAAAGAGGCCCACATAGAAGTTCCGTGCAGCGGGCAACGAAGCTACGAGCGGCACACCTGTGTTGAAAATGAGACGCGGAAGACCGAGTGGGCGACAACGGCGACAATTCGATTAGTTCCGGGAACCCTGCCGCTCCTTCGATATCTTCGAGGTTGGAAAAGTCCTGGCATGCTGCGACATGCTTCTGAGCGCACTTTTTTTGTGGACGTGAACCGTGCATGTAGTCTCTGCGCTTGTGCTGCGATTGCGGTTGTGTGTCCGACATGCCTTCATTGCCGCGGAATGTGGATTACGTTCATGCCAGGATATGCCTAATAAGTGCTGCGTGCCCAATTCCTGGAGCAATTACAAATCGGGGCTGAAGAATCATGCATTCATGTTTCCGCAAGATCAATGACTGAATATTGGGTGCCCATGCTAAGGCAAAGCAGCTTCAATTCTTCGGAATAAGTAGCTGTTTCTTTGTAAATAGTTGCATGGATGTGTTGTATCTCCATTGATAATTTGAGGCGTTGTAAGTATGTGGACTGCGGTACTATATGTAATAACGCTTCGAACGCGTAATTATTTGTTTAGAGCGTAATCTAGACTAGAATAAATACATGTGTTCCGAATGTGAAGCAGTGCACACCAGTGAAGTTGTCATGAGATATGTGTTATGTTGTAGTGCTAATATTTGTGAAATTTTCGTGGTCGAATGAATGGCAAACTTCTTGACGCCGACCATAAATCAAGGCAAAGAAGCTACTCTCAAGAAGAGGGCAGCACTGTGACTTTTAATTATAAGCCATGCTCCCTGTCATCATTTACCCGAAATTCATTCTGAATCCTAAGGCTGAACCATTTCGTTTTTGATGGACAAGTTTTTAATAATACAAAGCGTAAATCATCATCATCACCACCACCATCATCATCATCAGCCTGGATACGCCCACTGCAGTGAAATGACCTCTCCCATTCTTTTCCAACTATCCAGGTGATGTTCAAATTGTGGCGATGTTGTCCCTGCAAACTTCTTAATCTCATCCGCCCGCCTGACTTTCTGCCGCCCCCTGCTGCGCTCGCCTTCTCTTCGTATCCAGTGCGTCACCCTTAATAGCGATCGGCTATCTCCCCTCATCAGTACATGCTCTCTCCATGCCCATTTCTATTTCTTGATTTCAACTAAGATGTCATTAACTCGCGTTTGTTTCCTCAACTTTTCCCCTTTAACGTAACACCCATCATTCTTCTTTCAATAACTCGTTGCGTCGTCCTTAATTTAGGTAGAACCCTTTTCGCAAGCCTTCAGATTTCTGCACTGTACGTGAGTACAAGTAAGACACAGCTGTTATACACTTTTCTCTTGAGGGATAAAACAACCTGCTGTTCATGATCTGAGAATGCCTGCCAAACGCACCCCAGCCCATTCTTATTCTGATTATTTCAGTCTCATTATCCGGATCCACGGTCACTACCTGCCCTAAGTAAACGTATTCCCTTAACACTTCCAGTGCCTCGCTACCTATCGTAAACTGCTGTTCTCTTCCCGAGACTGTTCAACATTACTTTAGTTTTCTGCAGATTCTTTTAGACCTTCTTTTAGATTCTTTTTGATAATTTTTAGACCCACCATTCTGTTTTGCCTCTCTAGGTCAGTGAGCATTCATTGCAATTGGTCCCCTGAGTTACTAAACAAGGCAATATCATCAGCGAATAGCAAGTTACTAAGGTATTCTCCATTAACTCTTATCCCCAGTTCTTCCCAATCCAGGTCTCGGAATACCTCCTGTAAACACGCTGTGAAGAGCATCGGAGAAATCGTATCGCCCTGCCTGACGCCTTTCTTTATTGGGACTTTGTTGCTTTCTTTATGGAGGACTACGCTGGCTGTGGAGCTGCTATAGATATCTTTCAGTATTTATACACACGGCTCGTGTACACCCTGATTCCGCAATGCCTGCATGACTGCTGAGGTTTCGACTGAATCAAACGCTTTCTCGTAATGAATGAAAGCTATATACAAGGGTTGGTTGTATTCCGCACATTCCTCTATCACATTATTGATAGTTTGAATATGGTCTATTGTTGAGTAGCCTTTACGAAATCCTGCAGATATTTTGGTTGACAGGAATCTAAGGTGCTCCTGATTCTATTTGTTATTACCTTAGTAAATACATCGAAGGCAACCGACAGTGAGCTGATCGGTCTATAATTTTTCATGTTTCTGGCGTCCCCTTTCTTATGGATTAAGATTATTTGGCGTTCTTCCAAGATACCGCTACGCTCGAGGTCCTGAGGCATTGCCTATACAGGGTCGCCAGTTTCAACATACTTACCATACTTGACCATACTTGACATACTTGACATACATACTTGACCATACATACTTGGCCATACTTCAACAAATCTGCTGTTACCTGATCCTCCCCAGCTGCCTTCCCCCTTTGCATAGCTGCCAAGGCTTTGTTTACTTTTTCCAGCGTTACTTGTGGGACGTCAAATCTCCCTAGGATTTTAGGCTTCCTCCATTCCTCAGAGCATGCTCTATTCTATCCGTATTATACTTTCATATGTCCGCTATCTTACGCATGATGATTAACTTGAAAAGTTCTGCCAGTTATATTTTAGCTGTAGGCTTATAGCCTTTCATACATTGGCGTTTCTTAATCAGATCCTTCGTCTCGTGCGATTACTTACCGGTATCCTGTCTAACGACGTTATCACCGACTTCTATTGCACGTCCCTAATGATGTCCATGAGATTGTCGCTCATCGCTTCAACAGTAACGTCCTCTTCTTGAGTTAAAGCCGAATACCTGTTCTGTAGCTTGGTCCGGAATTCCTGTATTTGCCCTCTTACCGCTTATATACCAGTTTCTTCCGTTCCCTCCTCAAGTCTTGGCTAATTCTAGATCTCACCACCCTGCGGTCACTGCAGCGCACTATGCCGAGCACGTCCACATCTTGTATGATGCCGGAGTTATCGTAGAGCGTGAATTCTATTTCATTTCTAGTCTAGACGTTTGGGCTCCTCCACGTCCACTTTCGGTTATCCCGCTTGCGGAAGAAGGTATTCATTATCTGCAAATTATTGTGTTCTGCAAGCTCTACTAATACCTATCCCCTGCTAATCTTATTACCATGCTGGGATGAATCCAAAATAGAGCCGCACGTTTCATTTTCCGAAATTATGACTACCGTTGTAGCGTAACTCAAATAAGGATTCACCTTTCACTTCAGCTGCTAAGTAATCGTCGCGACATAGCCCTTTTGTCATTATTTCATAAATACGCCCACCACACTAACAAACGTACCTTACACCTAGAAACGTCATCGCACACGTCGCACAGATTATACAATCATCATAGCTTCACGCGCATCTATGGTAAAACAGAAGCATTTAACTCGTCTGCAATTCCACGTGCCATTCGGCTCTGGAACGACCTCCCCGACAACATAGTTTCGGAAGCTGACCGTGAAAAATTCAAGCACTCACTGAACTCGCTTAACCCATGTTAACTATTAATATCACACTCACTGTTCTGTGTTATTTTTTTTTCGACCTTCTTCTTGCACTGTTATACGTTTGTTACAAACTTATATTGTTCCTTTTTATTGTAATCATATGCAGCTTTATGTAGCTATATGTTTCTCTGACTTTTAGGCTGTGCACTTGGCTGCTGTTTTCATTTGTTATTGTTGTTAATATATTGTTTGTACTTGATTGTATGCCCCCTTACTCAATCCCCATGTAGGGGCCTTGTAAGGTATTTTACAAATAAAATAAATAAATAAATATGCCATATTCCCTCACTGACTTGTCTCCACCGTGCTTCTTGCCTACCCTGGCATTGAAGTCATCCATCACTGTAGTGCCCTTTGTTTTGACTTTACCCATTGCCGATTCCACGTCTTCATAGAGGCTTTCGACTTGCTGGTCATCATGACTGGATGTAGGTGCACAGACCGGTGCGACCTTCAATTTGTAACTCTTATTAAGCTTCACAACAAGACCTGCCACCGTCTCCTTAATGCTATATAATTCCTGTAAGTTAGCAGCTATATCCTTATTAATCAGGAATCCAACTCCTAGTTTTCGTCTCTCCGCTAAGCCCCGGTAGCGCAGGACGTGCCCACTTTTTAGCACTGTATATGCTTCATTTGTCCTCCTAAGTTCACTGAGGCCTATTATATCCCATTGATGATGGCTAATTTCGCCAATCGCACTGCTAGACTCGTCTCACTAGATACCGTTCTAGCGTTAAACGTAGCCTGGTTCAGATCCCAATGGCGGCGGACTGGATGCGCGTAAATAGTTTTGCATAAATAGAATAATCTTGGAACACCCTCTGTTTTCTGCGAGTCGTTTGCTCAACTATGCCTAAAAACAATAACAGCGATCTGGTTAACGTTGCCCATAAAGACGACATCCCTTCATTCATCCCGTATCCCCGAGCACGCCGCTGGCCTCTTCTCCGTTATGTCACTCACCCAGCGCCCAGGTCTTCTCTTCTATCGGTAGGTTTGGGTCGTGCCCCAAATGTTGACTCACTTGAGGCGATGACATCCCCGTCCCGATGTTGTGCACGTAATACTGATGAAGCCGAAATGCCTAGTGTAACGTGCGCTCTCCGGGTGACAACTATTATTATTGGAATATGGAATGACCCGGTTCTTGTCCAATACCCCAAAATGGATATGTACCACTAACGCCTAGGCTCTACAGCTACATCTACATCTGAACGAACACCATTTTCCAAGGTCTCGCGTGTAAACATCGTGAAAATATTGCAATGCACCTCGAAGAATTGGCCCGCTTGTTTTGAGCGCATGAACACCTCTATGTCTATAGAGAAAAATACTGAATATTTGATGTACGAAGTCAATCAAGAATGTCAATAGCGCAAGAAGTACGGGACTTGATGTGGGGAGTAAAACAACAATTCTTGAATGTCCTGATTACCCACCCGGCCAATGCGCTCACAGAACCCACGCAGGTGTTAAGGAACGTATATATGGGAGATGGCTGCTCTTTTCCGTGACCACACTTATGTAACCTTAGACAACGCCGATGCCATTAGGGAGATCATGAGGATTGCCACTTGGGATGAGCTCCAAAAGCTCTTCTACATCCAGTCTCGGTACCTTGAGTTTCTGTCACTGAGGGCATACATGAGGCAATCCCGCAGGCTGTCAGTGATTCAGAGCGTATCAAAACCCACGGCGCCAAATACTGCAGCTGACACTTACCAAATCGTATGCGGAAGGTTTACGAAAGCGACTGCGATTGCTATTCCATCGGGCTTTGTCGGGCTACCAGGAATCATCTGTTGTGTTGTCATGAGACAGGGCTTGTGTGTTCGGTACTAACTGCCCTCGGAAGATGGTAGATGAGAAATTTGCAGGAGAATTTTCGCCTTCTGAGTGCCCTCTTTGCACCCTATGCGCGTCTTTTCTTCATGAGGGCGTGAAGTTCTGAGGCCTTACGCCACACCTGTCATGGCGGACGCATGAACTCCAAGGAATGGAGTTTGTCGTTTTCCACGTCGGTGGCATCTCTGCTTCTGTGGTGAGGCCTGCAGTTTGTACAGGATATGTCCTTGCCGTCGAGCGGCGTTTCGCGGCTTTTTGCCTAATAAACCCTATCGATGCAACGGCAAACAACGACTGCAAATTTAAGCTTCCCAGGCATAGTTCAGAACCTATGTTTATCCATGATAACGCAAGCATGAATTACGGTATCCGGCCAAAAGAGCGTGTCTGGTCTGTTCAAGGCAACAGAATCTATGAGGTGTCGCTCGCCATTCCTTCCACCCGGAAAACCATAACTTCATTTATCTGCACGGATGACTTCAGCAGGGGAAAGTGCGGTACCTCTTTAGGACAATGCCGTCATTTGTTTTGTTCATCTGCATCTTCTGTCTACGTGGAAATATTTCTTATGTGTGCCAATATTACATGGTGTCATCGAATAGCGAAAGAGCTAGTAGTGAACCAACTCTAGTTTAACAGTAGCGAGGACTGTCACACGCACATGTTGAAAGGTCTGCTTGAAACCACAGTCATGCCACGTAGGGTTGTCGGTCCTTCCAACGTGAAAATCAAGAGTTCTTAATGGCTACTCTTAGCAACATCCGAGAAAGCAGGGTGGACTTACGTCCGCATAGTCCAGTTCGGATTAAAAGGGAGAGGGAAGCGTGCATGTAATGCAGATGGAGCACCTTAACATTTGAAGCAACACTTGAATTACCCTAGCGTCTACTGACTATGATGAGAGTGTAGATTCCTTATTACTCTTTTAAAAAACAGCCCGAGCAGGTATATAAGCGTACTCGTTACCTATGATGCCGAAGTGAAACCACTGGTAAGAAAACTGCCCTATTCTGGCGTAGGTATGAAATAATTATTTGTTTTTGAATTCCACTTGGTTCTGTGATCCGTGCCACTGGGCTGTTTGCAAAAACAGCGATTATACCTTCGAGTCGCTCAATTTTGGCCACCTGGCTTGTTTTTCACGGGTGATACAAAGTACAGCGTGAAGCGCTCCAGGTTGTGAGGCAATCGATACCTTCGCAGAACAAATCAGATAAGGGACGGTGGCGGCGTACAGAAAATAACTGCTAACTGCGCTAGCTGGCTCGCTTAAATGAAATTATCCAATCAAACTATTTAGGAATGCCGACCACCCAGTACAGCCCAGCCGAAGGCGACACAGGCGCTGCCACACATTTTAGGACAACCCACTGGCACAAGCGGTCTCGCGCGAACTGGAGTTCTTAGAGCAGAGCTCTTAAGGCCCAAGTTCTGGCTTGCAGCAGCAGTTACTGACATGCGCCGACAAGCGAACGCGTCGTTTCGCATTGGTTGGACAGAAGCTCTGACGCGCGCCGACGCTCGCTCCTCGGCTGCGGCGCACTGTCGCTAGACTAGTTATCTTCAATCGCCCAAGTCCTGCCTAAAATAGCCCGTTGTAAACTAAACTTTAAACAATAGGTTAGTTATCTGCATGCTGTTTATATATGAAAAACACGTTTGATTAATGAATGTACGCCTGCCGCGACAGTTTTTTTTTACCTTTGAAGTAACAATAGTGCACTAAATATTGACGTCAGCGTTCTCCTTCGCGCGTTTTCTGTCTACAAGATAGCTTTGCGAACACCTGCACAACCATGCCATATCGTATCAAAAGCTCTCGTACGATTTCGTTTTTGATAGCTCATTGCTTAGCCAGCTACGAAAGAATTAGGCGTGCAAAGTATCTCTGAAATGTATGTTTTATAAATATTGTCACGTCGTAAGGACGGTGAAAAATTATGCAGAGTCAAAACTTGTAGTTAAAATTTACCTCTTTATTAGGCGTATTTGCACCCAGCAAAATCAACACTCGTTCGCAACAATAGCGGCGAGCAAAGTCGGCCACCGTCGAGAATCTCATGTGCGGGACAAGCGTGTTGGCTTTCATAAATCAGTCGTCGAAATCTCCTGCGTATTCGCCGGGGCGCGCGTGCCTTCCAGAAACTACTACATAATTCGTGTCGCAGGTGCCATCAGACTATACAAGGTTCGTCCGCAACAGACAAATGACCGAACCATCGATGACATTCCCGATACTTCCGATACATGCAAGCGCGTCCTGCGCCGAGCGATAACTCACAAAATTTGTTAGCCGCTCAAATACGGTGACCAGATGCCTCATAAAGAAGTATACGTGTCAATATGATTATGCTTGCTTGTGCATCAAAGAAACGTGAAAGTGGGTTCTTAGAAAATCAGCAAAAAAAATTGAAGCAGCTGTAGCACTAAAAAACATATTGAATAGCTACAATTTACGTATTCCGTAGTTTGTCTGCTCTCGATCCATGATTGCGTCAAATCTTGGCCATGGAGGACCTAATTTATCATTCTATGTTGTTCTGTAGCACCAACACCGTATCAAGAAGACTTCACATCGAGTGTATTGCTAGAAAAAAATTTCACAAAATAAAATATTTCAGTCTAAATGCCATGTTCTATTGTAACTGGTTTCAAGATGGCAGGTTTGTCTTTCCGGACATTAATGAAATGACATACCATCAGATAATACAAGCTGGAGAATCGCAGGGCTTTAATAGGTGTTTTCGTTGCCCTTTCCCAAGCCGTAGTGTTCAAGCGCTTATTCGAATGTACGAGGGCAGCTCCTTTCCATAATATAAGAAATATATATGTGTATAAACATGTCATTTTCCCAATTTCTACACTTCTTCACCACAAAAAATACTAGTTTATGGTTTTACGTCTACGATAATGTTTTGGCTGAGAAAGGCATTCAATTTCTTCTTTGAGGCAGGCAAGAATTGCTGTGGCATATTATGCAGCCTCAAATCAGTGAGAAAGAAACTTGGCATGGGACAAACCAAGAGGTGTGCACTGAAAGGTCAGCAGGGCAATATCGTCAGCAATATCGAAGATATAGTAAAAGCAGCGGAATAATTCTATACTGGCCTGTACAGTACCCAGAGGAGTCACGAAACCTCAATTAGAAACAGTAATGAACAGGATACAGAAACTGATCCTATAACTAGCGATGAAGTCAGAAAGGCTCTGCAAGACATGAAACGAGGAAGAGTGGCAGGAGAAGATGGAATATCAATCGATTGAATCAACGATGGAGGAGACATATTGCTTGAAAAACTGGCGGCTCTTTATACGAAGTGCCTATCGACTGCACGGGTCCCAGAAAACTGGAAGAATGCAAACATTATACTCATTATTAAACGGGGCGACGTTAAAAAAACTGAAAAATAATAGGCCCATTAGCTTGCTACCAGTATTTTATAAGATATTTACCAAAATGATCTCCAATAGAATAAGGGCAACACGGGGCTTCAGTCAACCAACGGAATAGACTGACTTCAGGAAGGGATACTCTACAATGGTTCACAACCATGTCATTAAAATGAGGTTGTCGAGAAATCCGCAGGGCATAATAAGCCTCTCTATATGGCTTTCATAGATTACGAACAGGCATTTGATTCAGTAGAGATACCAACAGTCATAGCGGCATTGCGTAATCAAGGAGTACAGAACGCTTACGTAAATACCTTGGAAAATTCATACAGAGTTTCTACAGCTACCTTGCTTCTACACAAGAAAAGCAGGAAGGCATCTGTAAAGAAAGGGGTCACAGAGGGAGACACAATTTTTCCAATGCTATTCACTGCGTGTTTGGAAGAAGTATGCAAGCCATTAAACTGGGAAAGCTGAAGAGTAAAGATCGACAGCGAATATCACAGCAACCTTCAGTTTGCCTATTACATTGTTCTATTCAGCAACAATGCAGACGAGTTACACCAAATGATAGAGGACCTTAGTAGAGAGAGTGTAAGAGTGGGGTTGAAGATTATTATGCAGAAGACAAAGATAATGATAAAAAGCTGGGCAAAGGGACAACAGTTCAGGATCGCCAGTCAGCCTCTAGAGTCTGTGACGGACTACGTTTACCTAGGTCAAATAATCACACGGAACCTTGGTCATGAGAAGCGAATTCACAGAAGAATAAAAACGGGTTGGATCGCATACGGAAGACATTGGCAGCTCCTGACTGAAAGCTTACCAGTATCATTGAAAAGGCAGGTGCACAAGCAGTGCATTTTACCAGTGCTGACATATGGGGCAGGGACTTGCACACGGAAAAAGAAGTTTTAGAACAAGTTAAGGACCGCGCGAAGAGCGATGGAACGAAGATTGCTAGGCATAACTTTAAGAGACCGAAAGAGAGCGGTTTGGATCAGAGAGCAAACGGGTGTCGACGATATACTAATTGACATCAAGCGAAAAAAATGGAGCTGGGCAGGTGATGTAACGCGCCGGCTAGATAACCGTTGGACCATTAGCGTCACATAATGGACACCAAGAGAAGGGAAACGCAATCGAGGACGACAGAAGACTAGGTGGAGCGATGAATTTAGGAAATTCGAGGGCGCTAGTTGGAATCGGTGAGCGCATGACAGGGGTAATTGAAGATCGCAGGGAGAGGCCTTCGTCCTGCAGTAGACATAAAACAGGCTGATTATTATTATTATTATTATTATTATTATTATTATTATTATTATTATCATATTGCACAACACTGGATATAGTAGCGAACCAATACAAAAACTGAAAAGAAATATTTAGCACAATGCATATGATCAGGTACATAGCATTTTATTGCACTTTCTTAATTCATGCCTTTTTTTCATTGCTCTAGAGCTACTGCACTGAAATAATATTGTATTACATACTTAAAAAGCACAATTTTATACTATAATAATAATGAAATACTTGTTCTGATGAACATGTCTTTCATTATTATTATAGTATAAAATTGTGCTTTTTAAGTGCCCAGGAATGGCAAGAGAGCCTTCGTAATGGTGCACTTAAAGAGCAATGTGTGAGACAAATGTACTGAAAACATGAATGTGGTAGACAAAAAAATGCGAGATAAAGAAACAAATAGGCAAAAAGAAAACGAGGAAGATTAAAAGGTAGTTAGCCATACATGGTTATCTGCAGATACACAAAGCAAAGGAAATGAACTCTGAAGTATATCAATACAGGCACAGTTCATATTACATGTGTTTTAGAGTCGAGTCATATATAGCACAGCCTTGCAACTAGGAGAGGCAAGGAATGCGGAATTCTGCCTTGTATACTCTTGAGGCAGGAACAAATGCATATGATCAAGAAGCTTTGAGGAATGTATAATATCATGAACCACCTTATATAGGAACAAAGTGTGTCATTAATTAAGTCTTGAATGTAGATGGTGCGAGTTGAGGTATACTTGAGAAGGCTGAACTGAGGTCTCCAGAATGGCAAAAGTGGGGCTTGAAGATAGATATAAATTTATTCTTGACATGTTCAAAGAGGTCAGAATTAGATTTGCACGTTGCACCCCCTACTACAGAGGAATACTATAATAGTGGAACGCACAGAGCAGTATACAATTTCAGAAACACAACAGGTCAGTGGAAATCATGCAATATGCGGCATGCAATTGCAATAGCGTGAAGGGCATATTGTGTAATAATCTCTGTGAAGAGAAACTCAGCATTTTGTCGAAATGCACACCAAGATCTTTCATTTCATTGACCCTGGGCAATGGAGCATCCCGTGGGGTGTATGAAAATTGCACAAGGTGTGTATTCCGCATATAACTTAATGCCATATTATTGCGAGCATTTAAGAGTACCTTACTTTTCTCTGCACCAGTTTAAGAGGGAACAAATGTCTTTTTGGAGGTTGATGCAGTGGTGAACATTGTTGACAGTCTCAAATAGTTTTAAGTCATCGGCACACAAATACATGTGTTTATTTATTAAAATGCTCTTAGCACTACCAGAAAACAAAGAATACAACACCGATTCAAACAATTCTGATGCACTGCAGAGGATAGATCTATGCTGGCAGTTGGTAACCACCGGATTTATCCACGCGCAATGTCCACGCTACCATCCGAGGGCTAGAAAACGTACTGGACTTTAGAGAAGCATTCAAGGTCCTAGTGAGAACAAGGAACAAATGTGCTTCAATACGTCTTAACCCTTTCAGACGCCACTCTATCCTGTAATCGAAAACATGCATTCAGTACGTCTCTTGCATCTTAAGAATCATAGAAAGTGTAAAACCGCAGAAAAGATGAAGCATTTTCGCTTGTTTTGTGAGTTTCGTCAAGTTTACAAAACTTTGACTCCATGCGAAAGCTCACAACAGGAACATCAACTATGAGAACACGTGCTATTTCGTGTTTCAAAATCTTGAAAAACACTTATTCAGTCACTTGAAAGTTATGCCTGGTGCATAACGTTGTGAAAAACAATAAAAGAAGTGAACCCACTACATACAACTTACTGAGACAGAGTAAAAACACACAGCCGTCTACCTTCCCACTCATTTTCCTAAAACATTCTGCACATTAATCAAAATTGCAGCACAGGTCCAATAAAAAGTGTTTCAAGATGTATGAAACACATTTTGATATCATTACTTTCAAGGTGCTTCTGCTATTGATGCACTATCCTGCTGTGCGTAATTGTGTAGACAGCGTCTCAAAGTGTTAAGCACTGCCGAAAAAATGGCGTCGACAGTACATGCGGGATGGAGCTCAGGCCGTGCAGACTACTTGTTCAGACGAACTGAAGAAGAAAGGTGAGTGTTGCCCAGAGAGCCGTGAAGCACCCTGCAGAATTGACAGACTAGTGCAATGTAGCGCTGGTATTGCAGGGTGTGCCACTTAAGGGCTTTGAGGCAATCGTCCTAGGCTGGGATGAGCTTGCGACAACCAAAAAGAGTAGAGGGTGCGTGTTTTCCGGCGCTGAACAAGCTCAAGTTTGTCAGCGACACGAGTTGAGTACGGGCACTCTACAGATGAGCAGTAGTCAAGCCGTGACAGAATGATAGAAGTGTATAATGCTCGGAAAACCTCAGGTCACCAGGGAAGGGAGACACGGGACACAAACGCATGAATGGGCCGATTCTGATTCAGTGCTGGTGACATATGCGAAAGCGAAATGTTCAGAGAAGAGCTGAATGTTACACCCAGAAGGGGAAGGGCCCGTACAGTCTCTATAGAGGTGCCTTCGAGGATGTAGGTTGGACACGCAGCTGTTTCGTTGTTGCTGATACGCATGGCAGCACTATTTGCAACGCTACTACAAAGGTTGTGATTGTAGGCCCAGTCGTTCACCTTGAGAGAATGTATTTTGTTCAAGCACATATGCTCTAAATCAGCATAATGTTGCAGTGGAAGTGTCAAGTTGGTAATGAAACCAGTTCTGCGAAGGTTCATTAGGAACTTGGTTTTCACTGGATCCTTCTCCTGACAGCAGTTTATAGTGCCGCAGCGAGAAACATAGTAGTAGAAGCTGGCGAGATTTAGGCAGTTTAAGCATACCACCTGCAGAAAGCACTTATGACACCTTTCCACGTTGCCCACAATGCACTCACACCATCTGCACTTTCCATAAACAAAAAGTGAGACAATCGATTACCGTTTCATTTGCTAAGTACTTGCTGATTCTGAAGCAGTCATTGAACCAGTCCTGGTATACGCCGCTACATGCATAGGCCTTGTAGTCAAGAGTTCGATGAAATATCTTCTGGGCAGGTAATATGACGATGAAGAAATTGCGGTCACTGACAAAGTCAAGGTGAAAATAACAAAGATACCTTTCGGAACACGTACGCGTTCCTTGATCATATGAGAAGCGGACAAGAGCCGCGAGTCGTTTTTATGCCAAAATGTGACGTAGAGAGCGCGCGTAGTTCGCAGGCCGATTTCCATCAGTCCTGTTGATACTGTTGTCCGTAGTTTGAATAAATAAAGATTGTAACAAGTGTGCGTTATCGGATTCTATTCCTTAGCTATTATAGCAGCGTTTTCCCAATTGATGCGGTGACTGCGATTATCGGCGTTCGTTCCCGTTCGCTTCCGTTTCTGATGTTTAGAAAAAGTCACAGTTTTCCCCTAAACGTGAAGAATCGACTGCGACAGCAAATTATTGGACACAAAAAAAGACAGCAGCTTTATCGGCCGCATGCACTTGTGAACATAGGCATAATAACTAAATTAACAAGCGTTTTGTCACGCGCACACAAGCGAGCATATCTCACTCGACGACTGCGGAAACTCGCTGTCAAAACGCTGGGACTAGGAAGCGAAGGAGCAGCAGCGAGCGAATAGACCTTCGTGCCGCGTCTCGCATCAACGCGAACTAAGCCGCGGAAACACGCTGCGTGGCAGGCTGTGTCCCTGTCGCAGATGGCTTGCAAGGTACAGTGGTCCGGGTGGGCGGGCCCGACCAAGCAGCTCGGCAGAAATGCGCCTGGAATGTCCAGATAATTGATATCGCAATAAAATGACTTACCACTGGAATTACATCGTCTATTCGCCTCTGCGCGGATGATTGAATTGTCTTCCGCCAGACCTCAAACAGCACGGATCAAACATTACTGCAACACGACCTTAACCTTATCGCAGCATGGTGCGCGCGCAGGCTCACGGAGTCCAATTACTCAAGGTGCAAATGCATGGTTGTCTCACACAAAAAAACTAACGTTGTGTTTCAGTATTAGAGTCTAAAGAAATATCCGAAGTGGATTCCTGCAGCTGTCTAGCTGTTCTCATGAACAATTCATTGTCCTGGTTCGACCATATCGGAAACCTGCAGCCCATGCCTCAAGGTCCCACTTGGTTACCTAAAATGTCGCAGTCTCTCCTTAGAGGCCAATCATCATTTGGATTGCGCATTTATAGACAACTAAATGATGTAAGGACAGCAGCTTTACCGCCGGTACAAACTCGTAAACATTCGCTTACTAAAATAGCAAGCATGGTGTTACGCTAGCACACGCAAACATCAACACAGCTCACTTCATGAGCGCGGACATTCGCTGTAAAAACACCGGCGTCAGGAAGACCGGCAGCGTCAGCGGGCGAATTGACCTTCGTGCTCTTTCTCACTTCAACTTAAAAGAACCCGAGAAAACGCAGCGTAGACGAAGGTATCAGCCTCCGGCGCACCTTCACACAGAACTCATCGCAGGTTCCTTTCTCGATAGGAACAGAGCGGTCGCGCTATACGCAGCGACCGCCGGAGTTGAACGCCCCGCCCTCTCCCTCCCTTCCACTGGTGCCCTGTGCGCGAAGGAACACGGCGCACCTCCTCCCCACTTTCCTTTCTTGAGCGCGCGAGATTTAGCTGACGGCTCAATGTAGTAAGTCTAATAAGTTTAATAAACGAAGCATACCGACTTCGTTCGAGCTTTAAGCTAATTAGACTATGGGCGCGCACTTCTCGCCAGGAGATTCCAATGAGCCAGGCTATTGCTTCCTTCCATGGTGTTTGCTTATTCCTCAAGTACAACTCATTATTCCAGCCCTTTACAAAAAACATTACCTATCGCCACATTCATTAAACCAACTTAGTTTACCCATCTGGCAATAAAGTGCAGAAACTTGCGCATCAAACGTCTATACTGATGGCTCGACTACACTTATCATATCTGGCGGATCTGTGGTTATACCGCTAAACTGAGTAGTACCACGATTCAAGACGCCACATGCAACGATGTCTACGGCGGCGGAACTCACGGACCGGACCAGTGCATTTCTGTTCATTGATAAGACAGCTAAAGGGTCCGCGTTTTCTAAAATATATTTCAGCTTTTCAATGCAGTAGGCTATCCGAAGCAGATTTTAAGACCAGCTGACGCATAAACTCATAGAGCATCACCACCGCGTAAAATAAATAGGCCACAAACTTTCTTTCCAATGGTTGAATAAGAAAGCATTGGAAGTTTTTATGCAGACAAGTCTGCTGGAGCGTCAAGTTCCATTATAACCTCCATGAGTGTTCATATTCCACTCTTCGAAACAGACACTAGAAAACAGTATTGGTACTTGGCATGGGGCACATTCTTGTTTAATAATGAAACACGTCACACGATCACCAGACTACACTAACCAAACCTTTCACTCAACCTCCAACCTCCGCCAACCTCGCATTTTCTTTCTGTGTCGGCTGTGGCTGGCCAGACCGTCACTGCTGTGTGCGTTCTCTGCAGCTGAAAAAGTACACCAAGCACTTATTGTGCCACTATCCTGGATTTCTATCACACAGACAAGCACACTCTAACGCTTTGCGACCACTAGGCGATTGATTGATGATAATATGATCGAGGTCAGCGCGGGCCTCGCACGCTTTGCAGAGTGGGGAGTATGCATCGGGGTAAATGCGGTTGTAAAACACGGGGTTCGGAAAAGTTCGTGTCTGAATGAGTTGCCAAATGGTGGATTGAGATTTATTCAGTGTTTTGTGTGCGGGGGGGTAGCGTAACCGCTCTCTGTGGTAGTGTAGGAGAATTTCTCTGAACGTGACCATTCGGTTCTGCGCGTGACCGCAATGCAGAACAGAGGGCTGGTCGGGATCGGAAGACGCAGGAGAAGGATGATGCGCCCGGTGTGCGAGAGCTCGGGCGGCATCGGGGGCGGCTTCGTTTCCAGCCAGAACCGAGTGACCAGAAGCCCAGATGATCTGCACGTGGCGTTGCCTTAAGGGAGGAGTGCCAGAGAGAGTCTTCTGCGCTTGGGGTGCTATCAGTCCTCTTGTGTAGTTACGAATGGCCGTTTTTGAATCGCTGATGATGCAGTGTGCATTGGTAGCCGCGTAGGCCAAAGCGATGGCCGTTTCTTCTCCTATTTCGGGTTGCGTGGTGAATATTGATGCGGCCGCGGGGAGGCGGTACTGCGAACCCGCTACTGCGACGACCGCCATGCCATTTTGGTTGGGGTATTCTGCTGCGTCCACGTAGGTTACGTCAGCGGCTTGGTCGTAGCGCTTTTGTAGTTGTTTAGTTCTTTCTGCACGTCGCTCCGGATTGTGTTCAGGATGCATATTGCGAGGTATAGGCGGGATAACTATCTGAGCACGAATGTTTGGAGGGATGGGTACTTTTGGTCCGAATTGGGTGGTGTACGTTATGCCTAGGGTGCCTAGAATGTGCCTGCCCGTGGTGGAATTGGTGAGTCGTTCGTATTGGCTAATACGTTGCGCTTCAATGAGCTCGTCTATGGTGTCATGAATGCCGAGGGCGTCCAGTTTCTCATTAGAGCTGGTGATGGGAAGATGTAGGGCTTGTTTGTAAGCTCTCTTGATCATGGTATTGAGTTTGAGCTTGTCAGTTGCATTGAGGCTAAGGTACGGGGCGACATAGGTGATCCTGCTCAGGGCGTAGGCGGTTACCAGGCGTATAAGGTTTTCTTTCATGCCGTGATGTCGATTTCCGATGCGTGCAATGAGGCGAGTGGTTTGGTGTACATGTTTATCTAACTGCTTGAGTATCTCCGTGTTTCTGCCGCTTTGTTGGATGCGTAAGCCAAGGATACGAATTCTAGGTACTGTAGGTATGCGTTGCTGGTGCACGTGGAGTTCTATCTCGGGTGGGTGAGGGTCTGGACGTCGACCTCCCCAATTAGGCTTGTACAGGAGGAGCTCCGATTTCTGTGGGGAACATGCCAGGCTGCGCGGTTCTACGTATGCAACGACCTCGTTGATGTCTTCCTGCAGCGTGTCTTGGATGTCCCCTTCGCTGCCCCCGGTGACCCACAGGGTGATATCGTCTGCGTAGAGGCTATGCTTGAGGTTGGGGATGTTAGCTAATGCAGGCGGTAGTCCGAGCAAGGCCACGTTAAACAGAAAAGGGGATAGAACCGATCCTTGCGGCGTGCCTTTGCTGCCCAAGTGAATTATTGGTGACTGCAACTCTCCGATAGTAATGGTGGCCGTGCGACCTGTAAGAAAATTCTTCACGTAGTTATATGTTCGATGTCCAACCTGGAGTTGTGCCAGTTGGTTCAGTATGACCTCATGCGTGACGTTATCGAAGGCTTTGTTTAGGTCTAGCCCCAAGATGGCTCTGATGTCCAGCCTGGAGCTTTTATCGCCATCGATAATTTGGTGTTTGAGCTGAATCATGATATCTTGAGCAGAAAGTTTCGGGCGGAAGCCAACCATGGTATTGGGGAAGAGGTCGTTGTCGTTCATACGTCTGTGTAAGCGTGTGAGGATGACGTGTTCGAGGACCTTTCCGACACAAGAAGTTAGGGAGATAGGGCGGAGGTTTTCGAGTAGGAGGCGCTTCCCGGGTTTGGGAATCATAATAATTTTGGCTTCTTTCCATTGTGAGGGGAGGTTTCCAGTTTCCCAGTATGCGTTAAAATAAACTGTGAGGGCAAGTATAGAATACTCATCTAGGTTGCGAAGCATTTTATTAGTAATGCCATCAGGTCCTGGGGCCGCGTCCAGGTGGTCGTATGGGCGGGTCCAGGTGGTCGTTAGCGGTGCCTGTGTATGCTGGAGCGGTTGTAGCAGGTTGAGGTCCTATGTATCGATCTAACAGGCCTTGAAGAACTTGTGCGTCCGTGCCCGTACGGGTGTGAATAATTTTTTGCAAGGTGTGCTGTTGTGTGTTCTTGCTGTTGGCCGGATTGAGGAGGCAACGGAGGATATTCCGCGTTTTGGGCAGGTTTGGTTGCCGCTCCATGCTGTCGCAAGTGCTGTGCCAATTTTGACGAGCAAGTTTTTGTGCATAGTCTTCAATGTGAAGGGTAAGAGTACTAATACGTTTTCTGAGCGTTCGGTTGAGCTTGTTGTGTTTGTACCGGCATTGCAGACTGGCGAGGGCTTCCCACATATGCAGTAACTTGCTATCTGCCTCCTGTAGATTGGCTTCCTCAGGCACCAATTTAGTGGCTTCGCTCGCGTCTTAAAGCAAGGATGCGACCCAATCTTCGAAAGGGGGTTGGGTACCGGAGAAAGAGGTGAGGACTCTGGTCTGCCGGAAAGCGTCCCAGTTCGTTTTGCGGAGTTGACGGCCCTTAGGCTTTCGCGGGCCTGCTCGAACTGTTGTTTGGATTAAAGAGTGGTCGCTGCCCAAGTTGTCTTGTGTGTTGATCCAGTCTGCTTGTGGAATTCGTTTTGCGAATGTCAAGTCCGGAGTAGTGTCTCTTCAGACGCTGTTTCCCATACGAGTGGGACAAGTTGGATCCGTGACAGGAGTAAGACCTAGATTCTGTCCGTCAAGCCACTGTTGTCTTCTCTGTCGGCGGTCCATTGGGTATCCCCGTGCCACCGCAGGGGCGTTTAGGTCCCCTACGATGAGCAGGGGGGCTCCCATAGCTACTTGATCTGCTTTGGTGAAAAGTTGTAGAAACCTATGTTGTTGTTTGAGGCTGCTGTACACATTGAGGATGAAGAGGCTCTGTTGCTTGCGCCTTGCAGACGGGATGATCTCCAGGAAAATGTGGGCTGCTGTATCAATGCCTGTGTGATGCTGTATAACCCCCGATGCTCTATACTTCCCCCGATGTTATCGCATTACAAGAGACCGGAGAAGCGGCTAGGTTTCTGGATACGCGGCATACACCGCAGTTTGCCATGATAACCGCAGGCCCCAAGTAACCACACTAGTTAAGCGAAACATTCCGCGCAGGAAATGCTGCTGTACCGTCCCTATTTCCCGTCAGCCACCAAAGCAGTGAATGCATATCTGTGTTGCTTGAGGGCAGCAACCTTGTCTTCATTCCTTTGACCGTGTGGCACAATTCACGCACGTGCATGCCTGCCTGTGTCTTCCCTTCCTTCTCTTTCACTGTGATCTTTTTATACCCATTTCAAACAGCTAGTATACGGTAGCCAAATAGGCAGTTTTCCTGTCAACGCTATTCTCTTTTCGCTTGTGCTTATCTCACTAATCTTTGTCAATGATCCCCTTTATACGTGTCTCATTTTCTGAATCCTTGGGTAATTCTTCCTTTGGCGACTTTCTTTCCTTGAGAGAAGCAATGCAGGCGGCCTTGGTGTGGCCACGTGCAGTATTTTTCAATGCGGCATGCACTCTACTAACTATAACAAAAATAATGTGCCGGTGAGTGGTTGCGTCGAAAGCAGCAATCTACTGCCTAATAAAAAAACGCACTTAAAAAACATCAATGTGCCTTACGTAAAGCATCTCATATACCAGACTTTCCGCCGAAGTCGTTTAATAATGCACAACTGTCCTTTCTTCTTTATTTTTCCTACATTAATTTAGTCCTGCACATATATAGAAACTTATCAGCGCGTTCAACGAAGTCGTTAGATTTCAAGCGTACTTATTTCATGAAAACGCTGACCATTAAACTACATCTAAAGAATTGCTCAATAGTAATAGCATGTCTAAAATACGCATACAGCTTAATGCTGCTCACTTCATTATTACGATCACTTTCCGAGTTTATTCGTACAGCGCGCCTGGTGGTATGATTGGATTCCGACTACTTATATTGTGCGAGTGAATGTACCTCTGTTCGGCATAGTGAAACAATAAATCGTCGCATAAACTCTATCGGTGCATCGTCGCAGACGAACTGAAATGTGGGCGAGTTGGTGTTCATTCATCCGGTGGGTTACAGCGGCTACACAGACTGTTCTATTTTGGTAATTGCTTTTGTCAATCTTTTTCTGCTCTCTTTACTTTTTATTGTTTTATAGTGGTTTTCCCATTCCCCAGTACAGGGTGGCCAGCTAGATATCTCTCTGGGTAACCTGTCTCTTTTATCTCTCTCTTTCTCTATGGGTGGCGCTGAACACGGGGACGAGACACGAAGACACGTCCGATGCGAGCGCAAGATATTAATTTATGTTTTATTGAAGGCATGCTCGGTTACTGAAATACGTATCTTACAAGTGAACCAAAAGAGAGAGAGTTTTGGAGTGATGCGAACACAGAACCACAGGCATTTCCTGCCTGGAAGTCGCGCGACGTGTGCTTCACGCATACAATATTATTTTTCTATTAAAAAACATACGCGATTGACTGGCGTATGTGTCTCCCAACTTTTTAATGCGAAGCGCCTCTGTCATTTCCCTTTAACTTTTCTCCAACTACCGCCACTGTATCTGCAGTTAATTGATCCACTGCATCCAGTGCATGAGGCTTCAACCTCATGCAACAGCTGCTGACCTAAAAATCTGAAGTGACCGGAGTGCCAATAGACATCGCCAACAGTTTCTCACTACCTACGAGTACTTTGTCTTGTTGTTCAAGATTTACAGCGCTACCTGAGAGCAAGAGTTGTCAGTCACACCTTTCTAGTTAAGCTTTGTTAACAATGTAGATTAAGTGTAGATACCAAGGACAGCTTTTAGATTTGTTAAGAAAGTGCACAAAAAAGGCATCCACTAGTTTATATTGCATGACTACGCGCATTTCCTGTCCTGCATACTAGCCATTGCGATGGATTTTACTGATTTGTTTCTAAGAGAAAAAAAGAACTTTTGTTGTTTCTTCAGAATACTTAGGAGATAATATAGATGTACCTTAAACAAAAGATTCTTGAGCAAAAAAATACATTTTGCTGTCAACTCATCTATATGCAGCTGACCAGGAATAATGCTGCAGTGACCAATTAAAGGAATCTGATTGATACGGTCATGTCAGGGATAACGTCTTAAAAAGAAGCAATTATAGCGTATCTAAAGCTTTGGCTTCTGGTAACGCGCATGCAAGTCATAACTAAGATTACTGAGCCCCGCTGTGCATGCTAGCTAGCTTTTCTTCCTTATTGAGGTAGTAAATATTCAACAGTAATTTTGCTATAAGAAGACCAAGAGTATAACTCCTATCTATATAGCGTAATGTGTCTTAATTAATATATTGACCTGCTTTCCCTAAATATATACAAAAATATCATATAATGTATTTGTTTTTAGTCTTTGGAAGCCTCATCGCCTTAGAAAAAATACCATTTTAGAATTCTCTACAAGCAACCTTTAATCCGCTAATTGGCTCTGTTTGCTGCTTTATTAGTACTTCAATTGTGAATACACCCTGGTCGCACACTTGTTGAGCTCGAAAGGAAGCGTGCTACTGTATAGAATCAAAATAAATATAATCTAGTAATAAAATTAGGAGACGGAATGCATATTTCAATACATTTTTAAAGGATATAGGTGTCTGGTTATATGTATTACCTTTGTAGGTTATATGTATAAGGCCATATATGTGGTTATATGGCCATATATGTTTGATCGATATACGTGTGCATACTCTAGCATTTATGCGTCACTTCTGCACAGTACTCGGCTCACATTAGCCCCTACATGGGAACCACAGGAATGTGGTTGGATTATGCCGTTTTTCTTCACTGAACAAGAGAATCAGGAGACCAACAACATTGCTGCTAATTATTTGATGTATTCTTCTGTAATTTGAAAACAAATATTCAAGAGTAGCCGAAGAACGCTGGAAAGTAGGTGCTTTACGCTGCGTTATGATTTAGTATTCCACCTTTATTAGAATGCTCCTTGTCATGTTTTTTTTTGTTGTTGTTGTTGTCATTGTGTTGCTGTTTACAAAAGTACAGAACTCGCAATGCCTTCAACGTTTTTAATTACGAGAAAAGAAACTGCGTCCAATGTTACGTACAAAACACGGACGCACAGCCTAAAGAGAAGGCCATATGAAGAGAGTTAGCGAATAGTACAGTGAACCGCCTTCTATACTTGAAGCCTTATAGGACTTTTTACCAGGACTGCGGGGCTAAGAAACAGGTCTGCTTCAAAGCCTCCTCAACTGCATTATCAGTCTTCGTACTTGTTCAGCGTGAACGCATACATGGCGGCACAAGATCTAAATGTGAACGTCAGCAAATGGATGGAAAAGAACACCGCGATAAAGGCTAATACAAAAAAAAAGAGGACAGGACTGACTGCTACTTTATCATTTCCTTTCTCGCAATGTTTTTCGCGTCATGATGCCGTACCAATCAGGTTCAGACTTTTTTTAGAAATTCAAACCTTTTTGTCAAGACATTCTTGCTTCGTTCACCTCATGATGATATGCGAGGCAAGTGCGTTGACTTCGCAGCGTTCATTGAGCACACCAAAGTCTATTGGTTAAAACAAAGAGCGCGCCCGTCAGCTACCATGGTGGAGTTGGGCTTCCAGAAACGATACCAAATATTGAAGAAACACTCATATTTCATTAGTGATGTTTCTGAAAAGCACTGATCCATTCATAGTGTGGAAATCTTAAGCACTATTCGCGAAACGTCATTAAATTCGTACTACTTGGTTTGGTACACCAAGCAAAGTAGTACAGTGTTCTCGCTATTTTCAAAATGAAACAACTTAGTCAGTGGCCAGGCGAAATCATTTCCCGACGGCAAGTAACGTAATAAAACAATTGAATCGCAGCTAACGAAGCAATAAAATTAATACCGTGTGCTATGTGCCCACATTTGCGACGGGTTCAATTGCTAACATCAAAACAATTAAAATATTACACAGCAGAAAAAAAGTCGCTCTCTCCTATCACTTCATTAAACTAAATACTCTTTCGTAGCTATGAGCGAACGTCACGAAATTAGCTCTGTTTAAAAAAAATTATTGGGTTTTAGTCGCCTGGGGTACTTAACGTGCACCTAAATCTAAGTACACAGGTGTTTTTGCATTTCGCCCCCAGCAAAATATGGCCACCGTGGCCGGGATTCGATCCCTCGACCTTGAATAAGATTTGTTAAGAACTCACGCATGCTTTTCGCTTGTTTCTCGCAGCCACAGCAAAACAAGTACAATCCGAAAAGGCAAGACTAGAGAAAAAAGAACATTTGTCAAGCCCTTACATCTACTACAACAAAAAATCACCGCTCATGCATTCCGTACGGATGGTTAACCAGCGAAGCTGGAACGTGCGGCCTCGGTCTTTATCACTCGGTTAATCCCTACGGTTCATTAAGCGACGGCGTGGTAGGCTGCCAGATCCTCGGTACGTAGTTGCTACTTTCGCTCGGCTGCAGGAACCTGTTGTACCCGAGCTTCAGAAATGGCATGGCGTAGACGAGCATGTTCCCTGTTCTGCTCGCAGCGTTACTGGTCGAAACCTGCCTTCTGCTAAGGAGTACGTGTGACGCGTGGCCTAGCCATTTCGTACCAGGAGATAAACTGCTGCCAGCGCGTTCGGCTACAGCGGATAGTAAGGACGTCACTACTGGCGCAGCTAATCCAACACCACCTAGATAGCACAAGGCCTTTTCACTCCTATCCATGACGTCATCTGCGCTTTGTGCGTGCCCCTATGTTTCCGTTCATGACCGGTATTCATCACTCAGTTCAAAATTTTGCCTAATTCTTGAACCGACTATCCCAACAATATGCTTTACCTCAAGTTACCTGGCCCGATTGCCAGCTGATCTAATTGGGATGCTCGTGAGTAGGCAACAGTGATTTTGACGTTGCGCCAGCCTTATCAACAGAAATTCTGGGCCTGGTAGCGTGACATCATGGATCGGAGTAAACAGGCCTCATGCTATTTAGGTTGTGTTGACCAATCGCGCACCCTGCTTTCTCTCCTTTTTCTCTTGCGCATGCGCACGGGGTTGCGCAGGAGGAGCTTTCGGTGCATAGACGACCGACAGGCGGGCCGACGGACGAATCGCCAAGCCATATACAGCTTCGCTGTAGACAATAAAGCTAAATTTAAGGCCCAAATCCCGCGTTGCCTCACAAAGCGCAATGTACGTTGAAATGTGGGAACACGTAGCTCCAAAATTTTGTCGCTGTCTGCTTGAATTTTCTTTGAGGGCTACAGTATAGGCCGGTTCTATGTCATAAACACGCGGAAAATATTCGACAAAAAATAAGTCGTGCAGGATTTGAAATGTATGTGAACTGAAAAACCCTCACATCTTCCGATTGACGGAAAAAGAAATGGAGCAGTGCCGACACGCGTTGACTCGAAGAGCAGCCATCTTGATTATGGCACGGGGCATCAACGCAGTCGTTGATGCCCGACATAGCGTCATGCGTGCTATATGCAAGAAACGGCGTGTATGAAAAGAAAAGAACGCTACTCTAAAATTGTATGTTATATTTATTTATGAAATTGCAATAATTTAGAACTGCTGTATTTTAGTTTTAACTTGATTTATGGGTTGTAAAAATATCAGAAAGGTTCAGTTTTCTTCTTTTAACAGGTTTCTGTCATACAACATTCACAGAAAATTTGTATTGCGGTACAGAACAATTCCCTAAATGTTCATCTTTTTTTTCAAGTGTAGCTATTTTTTACAGTGTAGAGGACAGCCATTGGGAGAGCAGGATTTCATAGAAACCAAAACATGGGCACATGCAGGCGGTTGCTACTAACATATTCGATTTACCGAACTTCTCTATTTCGATGGAAGGACTTGTATTTTGTGTGCAGCCACTCGAAAAAGTTTCTCGTATATATTGCGTTCTCCTTTCTCCTTAGTTTACTAGTGGGTGATGCTGGATTGACATTTAAACTATATAACACATGTGAATCTAGAAACGAATCGCAACTACTAACTCTCTGGGACAGTTGCGCCCAGTTGCGCCCTGCTGCATAATGAATTTCTTATGTGAATAATTTTTCATTCTACCAGACTGTTTTCTGTAGGTAAGAACGGTGCCCATGAAAGGTAACATATCCAGCAGCACGTACTTAATAAACAAAAAATGAGCACCAGCAGAAAAGCACCTTCCTAACATGGTAGCAGCGGGATATCAAGTGAATGCACAAGTCCTGCAAGCCCACATTGGTAGGTGCGGTGGCATTGGAGAGCAAGTTCCAATTTTGCATTGCAGTGCTGGAATATAGGGGTATTCAAAATCTCCGACAAGGACTTGATTGCTGAGAGTGCACCATATCTTGCTGAATATGCTTGCTGTATGAAGATTGGTGCTTACGATGACTTATTGCCCATGCCTGGCCAGAAATTCGGAGCCGACGATGAAACCGTAAAATGATTTTCTTCTGGCTTTTCATTGGGTGAAGTAAAATAATGAAGACATTCATGGGAGGAACACAAGGCAGCTATGACACCAATTTTGTGCAGCAATTTTTATGTGGGGTACAAAGATCACTGTAAAAAGGAGGATAGGCTATGAGCTATTTCCTTTGACTGAAAACAAGAACACATTTTTTTCCGTTTCGGAAGCACAGCGAACGCTTTACTCAAGAAGTTTTGTAGACGCTTTTCAGAGGTTTATCTTGCTCAAGGATACTCAAGTGATTCTTGCGTGCTGGCGTTAAAAACGCAGCCTGTTGCAGCCGATTACATTTGTAACGTTCTAGACGCACACAGTGGTGTGCTTTTTCCTACTTCATAATTCACAAGTGAAAAAAGAAAGAACAAAGAATCCTGAGAGTATGTTCTGAAATGCGCTGAA
Source organism: Dermacentor andersoni (assembly GCF_023375885.2). Taxonomy (NCBI): domain Eukaryota; kingdom Metazoa; phylum Arthropoda; class Arachnida; order Ixodida; family Ixodidae; genus Dermacentor; species Dermacentor andersoni. The sequence continues at coordinate 81,318,421 of NC_092823.1, forward strand.
AAATTCTTCTATTGTAAAGGGACGCGAACGAATGAATACAAAACTGACAAAGATATATTTTGCCTGCGAAATGTCGAGTCAGTTTATTGATCACCCGCAACTTCATTAATAATGTTGCTCTCATGCACTTTGCGTTCTTGAAACCTGCATTTCTCTTACTCCCTACCTCGCTCTAGATATTTTGTTTATGGGGAAAGGAGAATAGTGCGGGGGGGGGGGGTTGTTGGTGTATAAAAGATGGCGACCCTTAGCTACCCTGTTCACAGTACGGTGAAGAGCTCCTAGTGCACAATATTCGTTATGGCTGCTTCGAAGGTTCTTGTAATCCTGTCCATTATTGCTAGCGTCCTGATTGTGTAAGTATGCGTCGAGACCCTTACAAATGTAGTGATCTACAGAATGCATACATTTCTTGTCCTTGAAGGTTCTAGTGGTCGTATGTCATTCAAAATCATGGAGCGGTAGCTAGGAGGTTGCAGAAAAGTTTCGATTGCTGCTGCACTACTGATTCTTAATATATGTTAGTTTCCCTCTTTTATACTTAAAATTTTTACCACGAAATGAGCAGCGAAAATATCTATACCTTGTTAAACTAGCTGTAACGTTCTTTTTTATGCGTCAGTGTAAGAATGACGTTGACTCATGTACCATAGAGCTAACGTTGCGTGAACGTTCTAGAGCTAAAATCCTTAAAGTATGTTTGTCAAATAGGAACGAAAACTGAGCAAGTTGGTTTGGATACGTACTTGTAAATGATGTAAGCAACACAAAAGAATTTCTCAGACACGTACCTATTCGTGCCACACAACTAGTAGATGAAGTTCTGCATTTTCGTAAACAATCTTAATATAAACCTTTCCTGTAGGCATGCAAACTTTCTACAACACAAATATTAAGGCGTTCTGGCAGACAGCTTTGATGTGTACTTCGTGTAACCCAAGGCAATGCATGGAGAAATCTTCATAGGACAAGAGCGAAAGCTTGCTAATGCTGCTGTGCCCTTAAGCAGTCACAGTCTCGGCGAGCCACCTTATATTCTCAAACTGGCCATTCCGAAGACTGCAAGCGGAATGTTTCCGAATATTGTCATACAATTCCTAATATTAAATGCGAGGCAATTAAACTGGCTTCTCCTCAAATCTATGTGGTCTCGGTAAGGTGGCCGCGTAAAGAAAATCACAGGGCGGTTACTAGAGAGGAAAACGAATTTTTTAGCATTCTCTCTGCTGTGAGCTAGGCGTTTTCTCTCCCGATCTCGTGCTCGCCGAACTGCTTAGGGGCCGAATGTCCTTGTTCTTCCATGATGTTTTCGTAAAGCATGTCCTGTAGCGTCCTCGTCTAAACTACTAGGCTCTTCTCAGATTGCCCAAATGCACGCCGACTTTCTAAGCCTACACTGGCGCAGCCCGGGTTGACGCAGCGTGCTGAGCGAGGCATCGCCACCGTAACAGTTAACCATCTAGTTATCGGGACGCAACGGCAAACAGAAAAGCAAGGCGCGTAGGTGATACAGAAAACTACCCTATACAGGCCGCGGAAAGCAACACAATTACTCGTGTTACAGCTACCGGAGTTTTGCATCAGGTCACCGACCAACTCCCCTCTCACTGAACGCGATGTCACGTGTGCTTCCATCAACGCAAGCTTCTTCTGGCTTTGCTCTCGCCTATGTCCCTTCTCTCGCTCACCCTTATAGCTACGGACGGCGCCAATGCGTGAAACAGAGCAACTTGCTAAGAAAAGGTGACATTATTCTTCAATTACAAAAACATATTTTCTTCGATGCGTAGAGCCCGAGTCTACTAGCAAGGAAGATGTCACCTGTCCTTGAGGCTATGCCAAAAGTTTAAATGTGTGCGCAGACTATGTGCGACGCTAGAGTGTAAGAACCTGCGACCAGTACACTGTCACAATACCGACAACTATGAGCGGCTTGACAGTGCTCGATCAGCAGACGTACAGAGACGGGCAGTGCGTGTGCTTTTCAATAAGATCAGTTGCGAGTTAAATTGCGAGTTGAGATAGCGAGTTGCAGGCTATAAAAGTAAGGGCCACACATTGCCCTCGGCTGGTTTTTAACGCGTGAGCGTAGCAGTGTCTATGCGGCAAAATGTGCATGCATGCCAAGTGCTAGGTATACTATATAGATAGGCTATACAGAGCACGAGAGAGACCGCACTCGCCGACAAGACGCCTACTATCCCGCATCGTACTCGTTCCATCAACACCGTTCTCCATCTCCTCCAGCTGCTCCAAATCTGCCTCATAGTTCCCGTTCGGCCAGACGTCGTTCTCCATCGCCTTACCGGCGCTCTACATCAGCGCTTCGCCCCACTTCCCATCTTGTCGACCAGCACTCGGAAAACTAACTGTTGCAGTTTTTGGAGGGGAAACTGCTTCTTATCGGTCTTCAAAAATTCCTCCTGTTCACCTGGCTAACATGCTTTCTGTAACTGTCGAAGTTGTTCCCGCGTTAGCTCTCATCGATACCGGTGCAGCCGTTTCTGTTCTTCGTAGTGATCTGTGTTTCCGGCTCCGGAAAGTAAAAACGCCTTATCTTGGACCTATTTCGCGTGGTGATAATAATGCATTTATTCACCCCGATGGACAGTGTACTGCATTGTTGTCAGCGACGGCATACGCCACCACATTGAGTTTCTCATCCTTCCAACGTGTATCCATGAACATATACTGGGTTTGGATTTCCTACATTCTGCTTCAGCTGTCATTTCATGTAGAGAGGAAGTTGTCCATATCACGGATACAGCGCTTGCACTTGTTACGGACTCTTCACTTTCATGCGTGAACTTGGCCATCGCTGCAGACTACGTCCTGTGTCCTGGTGACGAAGACGTTGTAGCCGTAACATCCCGTCAGATCACCGATGGAGACGCTAGTCGCCACTTCTTCCCGCTGTACTTCTCGCGGAATTCTCATTGCCACCTGTCTCGTCCAGTTTTCGCGTGGCCGCGCCCTCCTGTCTGCTTGCAACACGACCCCAGATCCTGTGATGCTGCCCAAAGGGATGACTGTGGCGACCCTCGCCGACACTCAGCCTATCTCTATAGTCACGCTTTGCCCTTCTTCATCGCCAGCACCAACTTCAGGTTTGGATGATTCTTTCCCTCCTCCAGCCGTTCTTGGTTCTGACCTAACAGCCGCGCAGTCCGAAGCCTTAATAGTTGTCTTGGCAAAGCACAAAGCCTGCTTCGATAGCTGTTCCCCTGTGTTGAGCCAAACTCCTGCGGCTACTCACCGCATCTAAACCGATGGTTCCGCTATAATACCACGACGCCCCTATCGTGTATCGCCGTGCGAACGAAAGGCCATTGAACAGCAGGTTGCTGACATGCTTGCGCGGAAGATAATACAACCTTCGTCTAGCCCATGGGCTTCTCCCGTGGTCCCGGTAAAGAAAAAAGATGGCTCCGTTCGCTTTTGCGTCGATTATCGAGCGCTCAATAACATCACACGCAAGGACGTATATCCAATACCTCGAATTGACGATGCTTTGGACACACTACAAGGGGCAGAGTATTTCTCCAGCCTTGATCTTTGATCAGGATATTGGCAAATTCTGATGAACGCTACTGACAAAGAAAAAACCGCATTCGATACACCAGACGGACTTTATGATCTTAACGTGATGCCTTTTGGCCTTTGTAACGCTCCTGCCACATTTGAGCGCATGACAGACAACGTACTTCGTGGTCTAAAATGAAGGACCTGCCTCTGTTATCTGGACGATATTGTCATCTTTTCCTCCGACTTCAACCAACATCTTCATCGATTAGACGAAGTTCTCAAGTGCCTTGCAAATGCTGGCCTCCACATCAGTACAAAAAAATGCAAATTTGCAAGCAAGACTAAAAATATTGGGTCACGTCGTCTCAAAAGAAGGCATCCAGCCAGACCCCGAAAAGATTAGTGGTGTTCTACAGTTTTCTCGCCCCCAGCAACAGAAAGGTCTGCGTAGTTTCCTCGGCTTGGCGTCATATTTTCGTTGATGTATACGCAACGTCGCTGCAATAGCAGCTCCTCTACACAGGCTACTGATAACTGGTACCTCCTTCACATGGACTAGCGACTGCGAGTCGGCTTTTCAAGCTCTTAAGCGGCATCTTACATCCGGACCAGTGGTTCACCACTTCGATAATCGAGCCCCCACCATACTCCATACTGACGCAAGTGCACAAGGTATTGGCGCAGTACATCTGCAACGTAATGAAGACTCTTAAGAGCAAGCCATAGCATATGCCAGCCGAACACTTTCTCCAGCTGAGCGGAACTATACCATTACAGAGCAAGAGCGCCTGGCTATCGTTTGGTCGATTCAGAAATTTCGCCCATACCTTTACGGCCGCCGCTTAAGCATCGTCACCGACCATCATGCTCTGTGTTGGTTGTCATCAATGAAAAACATGTCAGGACGCTTAGGACGCTGGATACTCCGCTTGCAGGAATATGACTTTACTAAAACGTGCAAGTCTGGAAAAATACATCATGATGCAGACGCATTGTCTCACTGCCCACTCTCACTCTCTTCCGGTAACGCGCCGTCGTATTCCCCACCACGCCCTTCCGATGCTACGCCTGCCTCACGCCAACTCTCGATAACGCCCCTAGCCCAAGTTACGCTTTCATCACGCTCTGATTTCATCTCGCTTCAGCGGGCTGACTCCTACTGTCGAGCTCTCATGGATCGCCTTAGTGGGTTCGCCGAACCACCCAACAGCCGCTTGCGACGCCAACTTCGACAATTCCGCCTTGAAGATGGCGTGCTACACCGCTACGTTTACCACCCAACAGGTCACCGGTGGGTCCCAGTTCTACCTCGCTGCCTTCGCCTGCGAGTATTAGGGGCCCTTCACGACGACGTATCGCCTGGCCACTTAGGCTTCCACAAGACTTACGACCACATAAGGACCAGCTGCTTCTGGCCTGGCCTATCCACAACCGTGGTGAAATACATTGCCTCTTGTGCGTCATGTCAGCACCGCAAACGCTCGACATCCCCTCCTGTCGGTTTACTACTACCTCTCCCTTGCCCGGACGCTCCTTTTGAATTTGTTGGCCTTGATTTATATGGTCCCTTGCCGTTGACACCCTCTGGTCACCGTTGTATTGTCACTGCGGTCGACCATTTAACAATATATGCCGAGAATGCCCCTCTGCGATCCGGTACCACTTCTTAGGTCGCCGCCTTTTCTTGTGCTCCATCGTCTTGCGCTACGGGGCTACTCGCGTTCTGCTCAGTGACCGTGGCAAGGTGTTCATTTCACAAGTTATCGAGGAAGTTCTTCGGGCCGCCAATACCGTCCACAAATCTACTTCTACGTATCATCCGCAAACCAATGGCCTTACTGAGCGCTTCCACCGTACGCTATCTCACATATTTTTCATGTACATCGGTGCTGACCACACCGACTGCGATAACATTCTTCCTTTTGTGACATTAGCATATAATACTGCTTTTCAAGGGACTACCGGCTACAGCCCTTTCGTCCTTGTGCATGGACGATCTCCTTCCACCATATTCGACAGAGAATTCTTTTTAGCACCTTCTTCGCCTAACGCCTCACTTCCAGAAAATTTTGCTGCCCGAGTTGCACATTGTCGTCAAATCGCCCGGCAAAGCACATAAGCTACCCAAGCTGAGCGCAAGCGTCACTGCGACAACAAACGCTGTGACCTACATTTTCACCCTGGAGACCAATTCTTGCTTTCGACTCGAGTCCGCACCCCAGGCCTCTGTGAGAAGTTCCTTCAACGCTACATTGGCCCATACACGGTTGTGCAGCAAACATCTGCAGTGAACTATTTTGTCCGCCCAGTACACACTCTCACTGACCGGCGCCGCCGGAATGCCGAAATTGTCCATGTCTCGCGGATGAAGCCCTTCACTCCCCGTTTAGATAACCTCTAATCTGCGGACAGGCTGGCCGCTTCCATGACGGGGGGAAGTTAGCGTAAGCGCGATTAACGTACTTCGTCGTTTTCATTTGTACATAGCCATCATCATCTTCCCTGTTCTACTTCGTCGCGCATGAGTGAGTGAGTGAGTGAGTGAGTGAGTGAATAAACATTATTGTAGGTCCGGCGAGGACGCGAACTCGTTGCGCACCCGGCTAGTCCCACGTCGGGACCGGCAGGTCTAGCCCACCGGCCCGGTCGCGGGCACGCCGGACGGCCAGGATTTGCTTTTCTAGAGCGGGGCTACGCAAAAGCGAGCCCCACTCCTCCTTGATGAACTTGGGGTATGTCGACCCGCACTCCCAGAGCATGTGAGGTAGAGTGGAGGTCTGGCCGCAGGACGGGCAGGCGTCGTCGCGATACACGTCGGGGTAAGCCTCGTGGAGAGCGGACAGACACGGATATGTGCTGGTCTGTAGGAGCCTAAGCGAAACGGCTTGCGCCGTATTCAACTTGGGGTGAGGGAGTGGAAAGACCCTTCTGGACATGAAGAAATATTTAATAACCTCGTTGTGAGTAGCGGGAGCGTCCCTGTGACCGTAGAGAGGAGGGGAGTCGGTGAGGTCGGTGAGGTCACGCGCAGCCTCGTGGGCAGACTCATTGAGGTTCGGGGGAGCACCCTCGACCGATCCTACGTGAGCGGGAAACCAGTGAATTGGATTGTTTATGAGAGCATGTGGACTCGAGCCGCTAAGAAGACGAACAGTTTCCTTGGCGATGCAACCCTTTTGAAAAGCCCTAACTGCCGTTTTGGAATCGCAATAGATTTCGGACCCACGACCGTCTAGCAGGGCGAGGGCGATGGCGACTTGCTCGGCAACTCCGGGGTCTGAAGTGCGAATCGAGGCGCTATTGGAAATGTTGCCGCCCGAGTCGACCACAATGACAGCAAAGGTCTTCCCGTCACTGTAATCCGCAGCGTCGACGAAGCTTGCGCTAATGTTGTGTCGCTTGATCTGTTTGAGGATGGCGGCTGCTCTAGCCTTGCGTCTGCCCTCGTTGTGGACGGGATGGACGTTTCGGGGCACAGGGGCCACTTCGAACTTGTCTCGAATGCACCTAGGGATCGGGGTACTGACCATCGGGAATCCCGCAGGGTGGTAACCCAGCTCTTCGAGGATGCGTTTACCTGCTGCTGTGGTGCCCAGGCGAGTGAGTTGCGCGCGTTCTTGGGCTTCGGCAATCTCCTCGGCGGTGTTATGCACCCCCAGCTTCAAGAGATCCTCGGTATGGGTCCTGATGGGTAGCCCGAGAGCCCTATTGACTATTTTGCGGATAAGAACGTTGAGCTTGTCTCGCTCCGCTCTGAGCCAGTTGTGCATAGAAATCGTGTACGTGAGGTGGCAGAGTACGAAGGCATTGATCAGCCTGAGAAGATTGCTTTCCTTCATGCCTCGTTGCCGGTTTGCGATTCTGCGAACGAGGCGGAAAGCGTTGTCCGTCTTTGCGATAATCTTCCGGAGAGCAGTTCCGTTTCCGCCGTTGTATTCGACAAACATGCCCAGGACCCGAATAACGTCGACCCTGGGTATCACCCCCCCCGTCACAAGTGCGAAGTCTGATGCTGCTTTCAGAGACTGGCTTCCAATCTTTGGGTCTGCCGCCCTTCTCTTTTCTGTAAAGTAGCAGCTCTGGTGGGGCGGAGATACTCCTCGTTCACGTCAATCGCCTCCTGCATGGCTTCTTCGACTCTGCCCTCGCAGCCGCGGGAGCACCATATGGTGATGTCATCGGCGTAGATGGTGTGCTTGACGTTCTCGACGCGCGCCAACCTCTCGGAAAGACCAATCATACAGATGTTAAACAATGTTGGGGAGATGACGGCGCCCTGAGGAGTGCCCCGCCCTCCGAGGGGCACATCTTCGGAGCGGAAGTCTCCAATGCGAAGCTTGGCTTTCCTGTCAGTTAGAAAAGAGCAGACGTAGTTGTGGCATCTGGAAGCGAGACCCAGGTCTGAAATGGTCTTGACGATGAAGGTGTGGAGCACGTTGTCGAAAGCCTTCTCGAGGTCCAGACCGAGCAGAGCCTTGACGTCTCTGGAACGGCCATCCACAGTCTGATGCTTGATTAGTTTCAAGGCATCCTGTGTTGAAAGTCCGGCGCGGAAGCCGATCATGTTGTACGTGTAAACCTCGTTGTCTTCGAGGTACCCGTTAAGCCTGTTGAGGACGACGCACTCCATGACCTTGCCGACGCAGGAGGTCAGAGAAATCGGCCTCAAGTTTTAGGTGTTCGGGGCCTTGCCGGGCTTGGGAATGAGCACCATGCAGGCCGTCTTCCATTCTGCAGGTACAATGCCGCTCTTCCAGGACTCGTTTATCTTGTCGGTCAGAAAGACAATCGACGTGTCGTCGAGGTTTCTCAACATTCTGTTGGTGACTCCGTCCGGACCCGGCGCAGACTTGCGGTTGAGCGCGAAGATGGCCTGTCTGACCTCGGCAATGGAGAAGTCTTCATCCAGCTTGGGGCGTGGAGGGCCTCGGTAGTCCGGGAGTTGGGTCGACGGATCGCCGTCGCGACGGACAGGCAGGTACTTCTGTATGAGTTTTGCGACGAGTTCATCGACCGTGTTAGACCTGGTGGCTTCGTGAAGGGCCCGGGCCAACGTATGCCTTTGATTTGACTTCGAGCCGCTTTCCTCGAGAAGGTGCTTCAGCATACCCCAGGATTTGCCGTTGCGCATTTGTCCGTCGATGGATTCGCAGAGCTCGTCCCACTGCTGCTGGCATAGCGCCTTGCAGTGGTCTTGTATGACCTTGTTGAGCTCCGAAATCTTCTTTCGTAGTCTGCGATTGAGCCTTTGACCCTTCCATCGGCGGAGCATGGCGGTTTTGGCCTCGATCAGGTGGCGAGTCTGCTGTCCATCCGCTCGACGTCGAGATCTGTTTCCACTTTCTTGGTGGCCGCGGAAGCGTCGTTCCGGATGCCTTCACACCATTCTTCGAGAGTGGCGGGTGCCCTGGCTCTCCCGGGTTTGTCACGAATCTTGCGAAAATGGTCCGAATCAATGAACGTGAATTCCCTGACCCTACTCCGAGACACCTTGAAGTTGGTCTCGAGAATGTAGTGGTCGCTGCCGAACTCCATGGCGGTGTTCTCCCAACCCACGTCCTCGACGTTCCTCACGAAGGCGAGGTCAGGTGTCGAGTCCCGGGTGATGGAGTTGCCAATGCGCGTAGGAAAATTCTTGTCAGTGACCAGAATGAGGTCCATCTCTTTGGCGTCTTGCTACAGGTTTCGCCCCTTGGTAGTGTCGTAGACGTAACCCCAGATGCCATATGGTGCGTTGAAGTCGCCGACGACGACGAAGGGTCGAGGGCCGGCCAAGTCGGTCGCCTTCTTGAGAATGGTCTTGAACTGCTGGCGCGAGTCTCTGGGGTTGCTATATACATTACGGACGAACACGCTGTTTCTGCGCTGATTCCGCTGCGGAACGTCGAGCAGGATCTCAACCAGGACATATTCAATTCTACCACTCGCCAGCTTGAGGTCGTGGGTGATATGAGTTAGCCGTTTATCGATCAAGGTGCAAATCCCTCGCCCTCCGGGCCGGCCCGACACGGCCCTGTATCCCTAGAGCGAGGCTACGGAGATTAATGTTTCCTGGAGAGCAATGACCTGAGGTTTCGCAGAGAAAGACCTGAAAAACTGCTGCAGACGGGCTTTTTGGTTAGAATACCCTCTGCAGTTCCATCGCCAAATGCGAAAACTCTCTTTGAATCTATCCATTATGGTTGACCTGACGGACTACCACCTAACGGGGCAGTTAGGCCTGCACAAAGAATGGGTCCTCCTGTCGCCGCGCTGGTGGGATAATGAAGTGTAGCTTCCTTTAGTATGGCGGGAACGGTTAGCGGTTGTACGACGGAGGCGGATGAAGCCATTCGCGCCTCAATGGCGTCGATGCGATCTGCGAGAGCTCCGAGGCCCCTGTTGGGGTCCCCGAGCGCAACCTGAATTTGGCGAATGTTATCACTGAGGCAAGCGACGCTAGCGGTGACCTGTTTGAGGCCGTCTGCCAGGCCAATGAGACTTTGGTTAATCTCGCTGACTTCTGCCGACAACGCTCCCGATTCACATGTTTGTTTGAGTACTGCCCTGCGTACTTGAGCTGGGGCGTTGCCTTTCTTGGAATAAACAGCGCTGGACAGCTTGATCGGCTTCGGTATTACAATATATATATATATACATATATATATATATATATATATATATATATATATATATATATATATATATATATATAATTATTGAGGCCAGCAAACACTGACAACCGAGGGAACATTTGGGAAATCGCTCGTACTTACTAGTTGAATTGAAGAAATGCAAAATGCATCCAGGATAGGATGGGGATAACTTTAATAAAGTGCCGGCAAACGACGGTTTACCGCGTCGTGACGCTGGCCAAGCGTCGGCGCGGGGTTGTACCCTACTCTGCACTTCCCCATTTGAACCCGTTTGTAGTGGGTCATGAGGTTTGTGCTCCTGGAGGGCATCCCCCGCCTGCTGGTCGGCCCATAGTTGTGTGTCCTTGTCTGCAGACTGCACTGCACCTTGAAGTTTGGGCGGGTAAGTCCTTGAGGTAGCTGCCGTCGGGAACCTGGCACATTCCCACATGATGTGCCATTGGTCCACCGGACACGCTGCACAAACACCGCCCAGCCCACTCGGATAGACCTCTGGGTGAAGCATGTGCAGCATTGCGGGGGCGAGGAGTGACGCGGTCTGTATCTGCCTTAGGATTACGGCCTCCTCCCGACTGAGTGCCGGGTGTTGAAGCGGCGTTGTCCGTCGAGCTAAGCGGTGACACTTGGTCACTTCGGCATAACTGGTCAATCTGTCTTTGGTTTCGAACCACCACACGAAACGGTCACTCTCGGGGGCCCGGAAGGTAAGTGCTCGCGCCGCCGAATGGGCCGTCTCGTTGTGGTTCGGTGAGGATGCACACTCGTGCGCATGCGCCGGGAACCACTTGACACGGATAATGCTGCCGCGGTCTTGAAGTTGGAGCTTGCTGATGATGGCGGCCGCCGGCGCGCATATTCGCCCCTTGGCAAAGTTGCGCACGGCGTTCTTCGAGTCGCTGAGCAGGGTGCGACACTCGGCATCGGTGATTGCCAGAGTGATGGCAACCTCCTCAGCGTCTGTGGCGTTCGTGCACTGCACGCTCGCTGCCGTTGTCTCGATGCCGGTAGCCGCCGCAACGACCACTGCCACGAAGCCTTCCCGCTTGTATCCCGCGGCGTCCACGCACCGGGCGTGCGAGTCTTGGGCGTGTTGTTCGGTTAGGGCCTTGGCCCGCGCCTGCCGACGTTCTTGGTTGCACTCTGCGCGCGTGTTCTTCGGGATGGGGTCCACGTAAGTGTGTGCCCGCGCCTCATCTGTGATCTCGCACAGTTGCCGGGTGGGAGCTTGGGCGTTGTAATTCAGGGACGTCAGTATACTGCGGGCCGTCTTGGTGGTAGAGAGGCGCTCGAATTGCGCGGTGAGCTGCGCCTCGGCTATTTCTTCTAGGGTGTTATGGACGCCGAGCTGCAGGAGCCCAGTAGTACTCGTCTCCATTAAGCCCAGCGCCGTCTTGTTAGCCCATCGGATCAGCGTGTTGATCTTGGTCCTGTCAGTGACGTGCCAGTTGAGGTAGCATCCAAACGAAAATGGATGAAAAAACAACTTACCGCAGGTGGCGAGCGTTCCCATTTCCTTGCTTTACGCGTGCGATGCTCTACCAATTCAGCTACCGCGGCGCCGTTTCCCTATCCGCTTTCTCGGGTACTTCTCTATAACTACTACACGTAACCCTAAGGAATGTTAGCCAGCGCCACCACTCACAAACCCTGGTCGCGGATGTTGAATATCCTTTCTGCCACAGGCATCATGCGTACGGGATCCTCTTTTTTTTAGGGTGAAACTAACTGGTAAATAAACTCAGACATAGTGCCTGAAGGCTTCGATCTTGCCGGATTTGAGACTCTGGTTATGTAAGAATGAGAAGAATGGGGGTTAACTTAAGGGCCCTATTTTTATTAGTGATGTCATAAGAAGCCAACGAACAAGGCCACCAAGGACAACAGGGGAAATTGCTTGCGCTTACTAAGGGAAATAAAGAAATGATAAATTAATGGAAATGAAAGTGGACGAAAAAACAACTTGAATGCATTAAGTGACGTTTCGTTATGAAAGTAACTAGAACGGCATTGGATTTCTTCGCAAGTTCGATAATTAATATCTCGAAACTGGTATCATCCTAAGAATTCATTCAACGTGGATCCGGCAAGCGAATTCGACGGCTAGAATTTGTAAATTGTAATATTGGCCACAAGGTAATTATTTAAAAACTTCATTGGTAAATCCTGTTAAATCGTCGAATATGCATTTCAATTTCTTTCTCCAGGTGTTTTCCGCCGCTTTGAGTAGACCGCCTCATGAACAAGTATTGTGCTATCTGCCATAGGCAACCTTAAAAACTTTTGAGAGCGCCCTCTGAAATACCCGCCATATCAGTGAAGATTAGAATCACAGGATCCGGCGTGGAAGTAGTCCCAATAGAAGCACATAGGAGAAACAACACGACTTTACTAACACGATATATATATATATATATATATATATATATATATGTCCTCCTCAAAGCAGCATCTTCATGTACAGGGAAGAAGTGACCATCTCGTGTTTTTTTACGGTAAAAACTCCATTACTTTGCCTAAAGGAAGAGATGAAGATAGAACTACGTGCGGTACATTGCAATGTTGCTGCTGCATCTTAGATTTAAACACACTCGGAAAGAAGCATAAGTATGCCTCAAAGCTGCTTTCTGCTACCTTTGATAACACAGTTGTAGATCACTAAATCACTTTTGTACAGTTACAGAGGCACATGACTTGATATACAGAATGAATATTTTAAGTTATCACTACCGAGTGAATTTCGTAAACAGAAAATGAGGGTGCAATATATTGTACAAGGTGACTCAGCAGAATATATATACGGGGCGATCATTTTCAAGTTTTCTATAACTTTAAAAACCGGCTATGGCAGATAGAATAATTCTTGTCCTTAAGCTCGGTAATTCGAATAGGCGGGCGTCACTATTCTTTTTTGTTTACTGTTTATGGGTACCTCAAGGATCCCAATGAGACATTGCATGAGGGGCTGGCACGTAAACGGCGGGGAATGATGATGATGACTTGAAAGATGAGTCAGAACACTCGATGGCAGATGTACAGCTCACTGTATCGCAGATGAGTGCAGTTTCTCTCGGAAGACCATTTGAGTCTCGGGCTATTCGGACGATGAATGACTGCAGGAATGTAATGGTGCGGGCTCGTGGCGGCATTAACGAGTTCGTATGGTCTGTTCGACAGAGACGATGAGCCAGCTCGATCCGCTGGCCGTAACGCGGTATGGAATAAAAATACCTGTGATAAAGGCACGGGCGAGAGATGCGACGACGAGAGGCAAGATGCGACAGGTGTACATTAGGCATTAATGTTGAAGCGCTACTGTGCTGTGAGTAATCTGGAAGAATAAATCCAGCATCATAGTTGTGCGCAGGATAAATGGCTTTAGTGAGATTAGTTTGGTAAGGATGAAAGATAGCACATGCACATTCAAAGTTTGGTCGCAGGAGCGATTTATGAGCAACTGATTTGACGGGTGGTTGTGCCACGAAGAGATTACGGCTAAGATAACCAGGAATTTCGTTATCTAAAAAAATTATGTGCCTTACGTGATTTGCCCAATACAAATCTTTGCAGAGGTGAATTCCTAGGTACTTGAAGGAGTTGGCGGTAGATATGGTATAGTTATTAATCTTGTAGGCGGAAAGGATGTACTTGGGTCGAAAATCAAATCAAATGTGTACAGTCTGACTAGTGTTCAGAGACATGAGCCATATAACACACCAGTCTTAAGCATGAAAGATCCTCCCGATTTGAAGAGCCGTATATTAGACCCATATTTAGACGTATGAGACCCATATTAGCGATTTCCTGGCGAACCACGAACTGGATCAGCGATATCGTCTCAGCAGTGTGATTCCAAGACGTCTGTTGAGGCGAGGCAGGAAACGCTGCTTCGAGTTCGCGGCGTACAATTCGGGTCACGTTATCGCTCCGTGGTGGCGAGCTAGATTGGTCGATGGGTTCTGTACAGGAAGAGGTCGCTGTGGTATTTGGAAGCCGTGTAAACTAATTGTATACACAGCAACGCTTTGCCTTCTCGAAATGCGGAATTCTTTCACGATGGCGTCTACAGTCGATACGTTTCGAAAGAGCAGAAGGTTGAATGCGTCGTCCGCGATGCCTTTGCTAATGCGTCCAATCTTGTCCACCTCTGGCGTGGACGTGTCGATTTTATGACAGATGGCTAGGACGTCCTGAATGTAGGAGACATACGACACGGTAGCGGTTTGGGCACGCGTGGCGAGTTGTTGTTTGGCGGCTAGTTGTCGACCGGTCGCATTTGCCAAAAACGTCGGAGAGCTTTTATTTGAACAAGTCCCAGCTGGGTAGCTCTTCTTCGTGTGTGTAAAACCACGTTCCCGGTGTTCCGTCGAGGTAGGACACGACATTGGCCATCAATATGGTCGGATCCCACCTGCTCACCCTGATGACGCGCTCACACATCTTTAACCATTCTTCTACGTGAACACCTTCGAGGCGCCTGAATTTGGCGGGGTCTTGTGGCTGAAGTAGAGAAACGTACTGGGTATGCGTAGTCGGCATTGCAGTTGCAGAGGCGGCGCCTTTCAATGGAAGCATGGTCCCAGGCTTGGTGAGACGTCCGCTGCGTAGCTCCGTGGAGAAAACGGGTGCCTCGCACGTCCACCAGCATGTCACGGGTATAAAACTATTTACACGATGTATTTGCAGGATGTGTATATAAACAGCAGCCGAGATTCCCCGAGGCTGTTGCCACTTCGTCTTCTTCACCGTCGACCACTTTGTCCTGTTTTTTCCACCGTAACAATATAGTACAGTTATTATTCCTGTAGGCAGAGGGGATGTACTTAGGTCGACGATGGAATGAAGTGTGTAGAGACTTACTAATCTACAGGGACATGCGCCATATAACACACCTGTGTTGAATATGAAAGATCCTCCCGAAGGGAAGAGACGCCAGTGAGGTTATTGACAGTGTCACACTCATAAGCGAAAATACGCATTAGAGAAGTGACAGTGAATTTCAGGTCATTAGTGTAGATTAAAAATAGGAGCGGCTGGATGTGTTAAACAGTGCCCGGAGGTACACTAGACAGAACGTAGGAAACAGATGTAAGGTGGTTAGCATATACTAACTGTTTTCCGTTCATTAAAAAACACTAGATTGAGTTAAGAACAAATGGGTGGATGTTTAAGCGTGATAACTTTAGCAAAACACGAAAATTTAGAACCTTATCCAAAGTCTTTTCTAAATCTAAAAACAGGCCATAGTTGGGATGTAATAGTCGAGGTTTAAATGAATATCATGAATAAAAAATAATAACTGCGTTCCACATGAGGTATCTTTCTGGAACCATGTTGATTAGGGCGAAATAACTTCACTGAATTTAGGAAGTTAGCAACGTAAGAGTATTTGACATGTTCCATTATTTTCGAGCATACGCTGGTGAGCAAAATGGGATAGTAGTTACCTGGGGAAGACAGACCACCTTTCTTGAAGAGTGTAAGGACATTCCGTATTTTCTAATCTCTTGGAACAGCGCCTGTGTCAAGTAATCACTCAAAATAATACAGAGGATTGAACTATGCCCATACATCGTATATTTTAACACTTTGCCGCTGATATACCGTCTATCCCACAGGATCACGGGCACTTGAGGTCATCTATAAACTTAACGATGCCTTCTGGCCTAAAATCAATACCTTCCATCGGTGTAAAATCTGAAAATTGTAAATCTGGAAGTTCATTGGCAGGTTCTTTTGCAAATTATGAACAAAAAATGCAATGTTCAAGGCAACAGTAACATCTGAATCAGAAATGGGTGAGCCAGAATTATCAGCTAGAGAAATAGAGCTATTATTTTCAGGTTTTATCATTTTCCAAAAAGCGCTGTGGGTTAGAGTGCAACATGTTTGGGACGGTAGTACAGAAGATATCGCGTTTTGCGTGTGCTTTTAATGAGTTGTATTCTTTGGTGGCTTCGTTATATATTTGAGCATGTGAAATCAAAACACATAATAAAGAATGTATGTAAATCAGAAATTGACCTTCTTATGTTTTACGGCTATTTAGTAAACATAGCCAGTGAGTTTGCAAAAAAATATCCAGTTGACACTAATCTCGAAGATGATGCCAGTTTCGACATATTCCCCGAAGTGGGACGAAATACATGTGCATTAAAGATAATTTCGCGCTTCAGTGCATAAAGAGCTTTTTGTTAAAAAAGTAAGTGGGACATTGCATTCTTACGGCCAGTTTGCTGGCGCATATGTCCAAAGTGGCGTTACTCTGGAACATTAGTCCTAAAACGTACGTCTTGCAAACGCAGCGGCTACACTTTGTAAATTGCGATTTGTGCGATAAAGTAAATAATGATGAAGGTAATTAGTAAATCTACCTAATTATTGAACATACGTGTTTCGATTTCTCGTGCAAGTAATATCTCCCTGTCTACGTAATCGATGGCAAGGACTGGAAGTATGTTATCCCTACCAAGCCATTTTAGAAAAATAGGGAAAACTGAAATATGGTCAACCCGTCCATTACAACTGATGGTGGCCTCCTACGGGCCACCGTCAGTGACACTTCGCTCCTTGAAGAGGCAGCATGTGTGTCGAGTGAGGTCCTGAACAACCCTTTGGAATATTTTGAATGCGGCTTAAATCAAAGATGCGTGATCTAAAAGAGGGGCGAATGTACTGCGAAGACATTTCTCGCGTATTTACGCCGAAATTGCTATAGCATTTTTTTTCCTGCTCCGACTTATTCTTTGCTTTCAAAGAGTTTTTGCCTTCGTTAAAGGAAAGTACCTATGCAAAGCCATACATACGGACCGCCATGTGGTTTGTTTGTACTACTAACATATTTATTAGCAGTGCACGCAGGCGTACGGACCAGAGCATGCATGGACGAGATCGGGCAACAGCTTCTGCGTACGTCGGAGGTGCAGTGACCGACGTCTGTTCATGGGCTGCAGAAATGGCTTGATAAGCTTGCTCATGGATGAAGTCGCGGATCGGAAGTGTTAAGCGGGTGTTAAAGCCGTTGCCTGCGCAACTCGTCGTAACTCTGACACAATTTCGTGACTTCAAGGAGAGAGTGAGCACTCTTCGATAGTGACATTTGGAACACATCGTTCTCATTACTCTTCATTATATGTGTGATCTTCTCATCTTCTCAAATTGACACGTCCACCCGTTTAAAAAGCTCAAGAATGTCCTCAATATAGCTCGTGAAATTCTCTTCAATCTGTTGGTATTGCGTAAGCAATCGTTGTTCTGTACGAAGCTTTCTTACTGCTGGCCGACCGAAAACTTGGTTAAAGCTAGTCTTGACGACCAACAATGTAGTTAGGTCGATTTGGTCATTTCGAAACCAAGGTTTCGCAATGTCCGAGAGCTACAATGTTACATTTCTCAACTTGCTAACTTCGTCCCACTGGTCATGGGCCCTCATTCGTTTGTAAGAGGAGATGCACTCCTAAACGTCTGTGTCATCTGTGCCGGAGAAGATAGGGAGATCTCGCGCTGACGCAGGGCACCGGCACAAACCAGTGTGGTTGGTGCTGTTGGAGTAGTTGAAGGATGATGCGCATCGTCGGGCATGATGGGGGAGTAGAGTGTGACTCAGAAGTTCCAGGGTGTTCGAAGCCGAGCAAGCTCCACCACTTCCTACGAGATTTATTATCAGCGGACGCAAGCGAACGGGCAGCGGTCAGAAGCGTTGGGCGAAGTACAGCAACCACGAGCTCATGCCGGTGGCCATGCTGCTAAGGAGCAGGCTACTCTTGTTACAGTACGATTTTGTATATCAGACTATTTATGCCCGGGGTGCTTGCTATGCAGTTCAAACAGACAGGTGCCTCAGTGATTACTTTCATGAGGGTTTTAAGAACATTTAAAAGAAAAAAGATGCTCTTTTGACATTGCACAGCCATACGTGAAGTTGTGCATGCATCTTCTGGAACGCTGTTGTCATTTACAAAGACAAAGGTGGCCATACCTATACCATTGGTGAGGGAGCACAAACAACAAGACAAGAGTGTGTTGACGTAGGAAAGCCGTGTTTGTGTGTGTGTTGGGAAAAGAATTAATTTCCTTGAAAAATTAGTTTCCCATGAGTCGCAGAACTTTCTTCATTTCTAGCACCACACCTTAGTTTGTACTCTTCTTATCATACACGCAATGGTCTATCGTGTGTCCAGTGTGCAAGATAAATGTCAGTCCAATATGACTTTCATTTTGTTGCAATAGCAATTATACGGATTTTGGTGGCGCATTCGCGCCTTCGCCTTTCACAGTGACTCCTCTGCCGCCGCGCTGTCAGATCATCGATACGCATGTACGGCCATCGCGTAGAAGATAAGAAGGTCTTCAGAATTTGCGCAATGTGTTTGACAGCAAAAGCCACAAAACTACCAGGACGAACCCTCGCATCCCCTTCGATTGGTTCTGCCAGAGTCAGAACGGCGTTATGCCTTCCGATGCTGCTTACAGTGCTGTGTGCACACACACTAATGCTCCTGCTCAATAGTTGTATGGAAGCCACGTAGTAGCGCGTACATTGGTGATAACGCGACGTAGCGAGAACACCAAGCTTGATATTTGTAATCGTAAATTTGGGTGCTTACTAAGTCTGACGGTTTTCGTTCCTTCTCACCTCTTGCAGCATCGATGCGCGACGACTGCGATGCCGCTGGTAGCAAGCACTCCTCGTCACGACATAACTCTGAGGAGCCGTCAGCGTCACATAAAGCCTTGCTATTGCTTTTAGGGCTTCGCGTTCGATTGAAACTGCTATATTTCTTAAGCAGCCTTAATATGAGCCACTTCCTTAGCTGATTGGCACTCTGCAAAATGTAGCAATATGATTATTTCGCCATCATGCCCCAGATGCTTGTATGGCTGATTATTATAATCTGTAAGTTACCCTAGTTCTTCTTGCGAAGATTCATTTCGGTTTGACTTTATTCTTTGAATAACGACGATCAGGTCTTTTCTACTGATCAGGGCTTTCTTAATTTTTTCATTCCTTCGCTTGAGCAGTGCATTTAAAGTTTTTTTCTTCTGGAATGTTGGTAATACATGATGAATTGGTCTGAAATATCACCTCGACTTTAATTCGAGTTTTTTAGATTCAGTGAGGACATCTTTGGCGCAAACGTTTCACAAGGGATTGATATTTTTCTCCGACAAAAAGTAATTTGAGTAAGTATTGCAATGTGTTTAATTCTTCTGTATATTAGGAACACAAACTTCGAAAATGTGTTTGTGCTCGCAGAACTCAATGCATGGCAGCAGAGACAGCACCTAGTGGGTCACCAGGTTCAGGAGGCGATAGTGCGCCCGCCGGCGGTGCCGCACCCGCTGCCGCCGCTCCCGCCGCCGCTGCCGGCGCTCCCGCCGCCGCTGCCGCCACTCCCGGCGCTTCTGCTGCCGCGGCTACTCCTGCTGGCACTGCTGGTACACCCGCTGCACAGTAAAAACCTGAACGTGCAGCCTGTTGACGGTGAGACACGTTATTATGGTTTCCATGAGATTTTTTGGGATGGTATCTGTATGTTCATATAGGGATGTCTTTACAGCCGAGCTACACTCGTTTTTGTTAGAACAACAGACATAACTTACTCGGTTTATATAGGAAATATAGCATCTAATCTTAATTATTTTATCTACGTGCTGTCTCGATGAACTTTCTTTCGCAGATAATGTTGGTGGTGGTGGTGGCGTTACAGCAGGCGGGGTTACCCTGGAACACGTAGCCGGCAATTGAACAACCTGAGCCTTCTGTATGTGTCATTATGTGGGTCCCCAGGTGTCCAAGAGCCACGTGTCTGGCATGAGGAAAAGTATCATTCATTGCGCTCTTTTCCTGAAAGGCACGGACCCTCCTGGGAAAACGAAGTCTTCAAATTTCCTATGCAAAGGACCATTCTTTTCCACCCTGTCGACCATCGCTTTTCTTACTGCGTCGAACTGCGAGCATACGCAAATGAAATGTTCGACGTCGCCTCTATCATCACAGAAAGTACAGAGCTGGGAAGCACATCGCCCAGTCTTGAATAACCAAGCCGCTGTTTAGGCGGAGTCGGTTCGGATGCGGCGCAAAAGCGTTGCTTTTTTCGCGAGCAATCTCACGTGTCACACAGGCTTGGTGTGGAGCATGGTGAATCACTCTAAAGTGAATGCAGATTGCATCCATAGGGTTCTGAAAAATTGTTGGTGCTATTACATTTGGGGCATATGTCAGTGTCAGGCGTGCAAGAGCGTCCGCATTTTCATTTCCTTCTATTCCTATGTGGGATGGGATCCATTGAAATTTTACCGCGAATCCCTCGCTCATTAGAACTGTAATGAGTGCCAGAGATTGCCTTGTAAACTTCTCTCGAGGTAGGCCAAGGCGTAATCGTTGTAAGAATGAAATTGAGTCCGCGAACACCACGACATCACGTGCGAAATAAGCGCGTACTTTTCGAAAAGGCACGTTCATTGCGGCACATTCTAGTGTTGCAGTAGAAACTACGCAATCGAGGCGGCCAGACCATTATAAATAATAAGACGGTATGCAGAACTCTCTCGCGCGCACACCGAGTGGTCTGTGTACATTTGTGGGTGGCATTAAAGCGTTGTGCTCAAGTGGTCTAGCACAAGAAACTGTGCTTCGGCAGTTGAAATTGTGCGTTTCGTCTGTAGGTTGGGTATACTGAGGCTGCAGGTCACGTCCCATAAAGACCATGGTGGATCGAGGCGACTCCATTTAGCTGACTCCAATGTAAATATTGAAAGGTGTTCAGCGGCGCATGGAAATAGGAGTGAGTTCTTGCACTTGGCCACCGGCAAAGCTGCGCACCGTAGGGGTACTCGCCAAGCCCCAATAGCTGCGTCAACAAAGCCTGGAATGCATAAAGGCTGAGTGGACGAGACTCCGCTTCATTAGTAACCTTCTTTTTGAAGCACCCTGAGGAGCTCCATCGCCAAGCGAAGTCCCTTTCTTTAGACTGCCTCCGAGCATTCCAAGTGTCTCGTTGATGGAGATATTAGCGGCAGCTGAGGGAGAATGCGCCTTGTTATCAGTGAGCATTCAATTTAAGCGTATACATAGGATTGTGTCCCCAACTTACACCTGTCATGCGACGAAGTGCACTGAATATTTGCGCTGATGCAGCCGCAAGACTTTCAACAGCGCTTTGCCACAGTAGCTTGCTGTCGATGGTGATGTCCAAAAATCTAACACTAGTCGCACGGCGAATTGGGTAGCCTATAATATTCAGCCACACGCGAGTTGATGTCCGTTTCACTTGCGCTATAAGCATGAAGGCAGATTTTTTCGCTAATAAAGATAGGCCAAGCAACGATAAGTTACCCTCGATGACGGAGATTGCGCCCTGGGCTATCTGGGCCAAACGATCTTGATTTAATTTCGAAATCCGAAAGCGGATGTCATCTACCCAGATGGACGTTTTCACTTCAGCCAAACATACCTACAGTGCGTCTGTAAGTGTGGTCATGGCAACATTAAACATCAAGGGAGATTCCACACTTTCTTGTGGGATGCTGAGGGAAATGCGGCGCTTTTCGCTCACTATATTTCCGAGATTAATCTGAACATGTCGCGCTGTAAGCAATTTAAGGACCAATCGAAGACCATTTGCAGAGACACCCAGGGCTTGGAGTTCGTTAATGATGCCAGCATGATGCACACTGTCGTATGCTTTGGCAACGTCCATAAAGAAGGCGAGTGTCGACAGGGATTGGACGCGAAGGTGCTCGATGTGGCTTAGTCCAAGACACGTTCCTGGACACTCAACCGAGGGCGAAATGTTGTCTTACACGCTGACAGTCTACCTACTTGTTCAAGAAACCAAGTTCACCTCGTACGTATTAGTATTTCCATCAACTTTGATACCAGTGATGTTAGCGATATCGGCCGATATGACTCAAGGTTCGCAGGGTCATTTCCAGACTTGAGCACTGGCACCGCCCATGCTGTCTTCCACGCTTCGGGGATCTCTCCCGCGCACCAGAGTGGTTAAATATGTCCACAACGGCTCGTCTTCGCTCGTATTCAGATTCGCCAGGATTTGATTGCTGACCAAATTGGGATCTACACACGTCTTTTTGGGATCTACACAAATGGGCACGTGACAACAATACATATTATTCACGGTCGTGGCTGAATGTGTGGGAAACATGCGCACGGGTATGTGAATAGGCCGTCGTTACGAAATAATCCAACTCAATCACGAATGACTGCCCCGCTCTGCTGCACACCTTTAGCGCTCTGTTTCTCTAAACATATATCGGCCGCGCTCCTTCACTGTTTGTTCTTGGGGATCTTGGCTGTAATGTACAATAAACACGAAGGTTACTCGACCAACATATCTGCTTTCCCGGCAACAGGAAGGAACCAATTTGACTGCGCATCTATAATATGCACAAATTGTGCCTCTTCTCGCGAGTCTGATACACAGACAAACTTAGTCTAATTAACAGGTTCACTAAGCTAAGAAGTCACAATTCCTCGCATAAGATATCAACCGCTAACGGAAAGCGTTGATGCCTTCAGGCTATGTTATCTTTAATAAAATTGTGTCACTAAAATTTATGACATGAACTATAACATATTTGGTATAATTTCTCAGCTCGGCTTCAATGAATACTAAGGTACTCGAGATCAGTATAAGCAGGATCAATTGTCTCTGCTCTGTACACCTTAGATTTCGATAGTTTAAGAATAGTTTTATTAAAAGCACCTGCGGCTTGTATTTTGGTAGGACAGAGCAAGAAAGGAAAGGCAGGCATTTCAACCAGGAAAACTATTTCTTGAATTTTGTGATTTATATAAGCCATCGACCCATGATATTGGGCTTGTGTAACCTAATGAATTTTGATCTTTCCAGGGCACATTTGAAGCCACCGAAAAACCTCAAGATTGCCACTTATGGTGTTGGTGCCAACGAAAGGACAAAAACCAATCACTAGCGAAAGACATCTCAATATGGTCTTATCATTGCTTTCCCACGATATTGAAGTGAAGCACCAACAAAACAAAGGAAAAGCAAAATACTGATGACATTCTATCTCAACGTTCTTCTAAATTGAGTCATAAAAATTCTAAAATGGAAAGCAGTCATGTCTATGAATGAACCCGCTGAACAGATTTCGACAATCGCAGAATGTGCTCTTCGCTATCGTTGTGCTTTGAGTGTAACTTTCTTTTTGGGGGACAAGTTCTCCCAATAAAACATAGTTTCGTCAATAACAGCTTAGTACTGTGTTCTTTAGCCTTACTACTACGTGACAGTATAACAATTTAAAAAAGGCGACCCATAACCAACATTAAGAAACTCAACGAGTCTCGGAGTTGTAAGGCATCAAGGTACCTGTTCGGCTTTAAACACCCGCTTATAAGCCTACCTAGAAGCGCCGAATGTCCGCGAAAGCGAAATAGAAGAAAAAGTGCGTGGATCCCACGCATTGCACGAATAATTTTAAGTGAAGCTTTCGTTAGTACCGTCTTCGTTATCCACAACGTCAGGTGATTCTTCGCACTGTGTCAAGTATCGGTCAATCCTGCACTACAGCAGCCGTAATTTGGGGGTCAATGGAAAAGATGGCTTCGCGAAAAAGAAATTTTCACCCGTAACGCTAAGTCTGGACCTAATAGCGTGCAAACCTACATGCGGAGTAGGCCTTAACTGCTTCTTGCGGTGTTTCTTGGATTGAACATTCCCAGGGTTATGCGTGCAATATATTTGCTGGTTGTAAAAAATGTGATAAGTGTTTGTTTATGGTAGCTGCGCAGTCCTGTGGTGAGTTAAATGGCTGGGTTTTCTTTCTTCTTTGGCCTAACCCCTCTTACCATTAGCCTCCACTAAAACAGCACTTTACCTTTTCACTGGAGAGTTTCTGCGGCTTATCTCTATTGGGGCAACATCATTGTACGGCCCAAGCTATCCTCTAAGCAACAAAATGATGTCATTTTCACCCTGTAAACATCAGAAGATTGTGAGTTGTAATGGAGACCGCGCAGATGCACCCAGTCAGTGTCGTTACATGTAAAAGAGGAAAATTCATTTATTACCACCTCTCTGAAAGAGAAGGTAACGTGCTAGATCAGCAAAAGAGGTCGTGCACCGGCTCTGTCTAGTTCACAAATGTCCAGCGGGCCGAAAGTACTAATGGCAGCTGCTTGCACGATCGTGCTATACAGGAACACTATTCTCCACTTCAACCAGACTGGTTGCTTCGATTTCTTTTCATTTGTGGGAGGGCTGCTTTATGTATGTATACAAACAGAAAAAAAAAATACGAATAGAATTACACATTCATACATTTTTCATCGTTGCCTCTGTTTTAGAGAAAACTATGCTTTTTTTCTCTGTCGGTTATTACTCATGCAAAATTGTGTTCTTTCCTTATTCAACAAGCGATTTGCATTGCCTTTTGCAATGCAATGCGTTCGGGAATGCTTGTATTCGCTAGGACGAGCCGTTAGACACCACTCTGCCGTACACAACCATTGTCTACACCACGACACTGCAAGAAAGATGCTGTTCAAGCTGCTGCTTTACGGAAGTAACACCGCAACTATGCTTGACCCCAAGCTACCTAATATCAGTGACGAAAACAGTCTCGAGGTCACCGCGTACCTCCACGCCAACGAATAATACGAACGACTGGCCTGAAAAAGCAACACAGGACCAACATCCATTACTTGAATGTTTGAAGGCGGCACTTAGTATACGATCCCTGTCACCATGCATTTGGGTTTGGGCACCACGTATAATCTTGTCTAACTACTCCCGTCAGTCTAGCGCAGCGTTCATGAAAAGAACCAGACCTTTCCTTCCGCCCCTACGGCTCCCATCAGGCTCGTTTTCGTAAAATCTGCCAGTACAGTCACGTATTCAAAATCGCTGTTTTTTCAACACATTCCCAGGTTTCAGCTTGAACCGATGACCTTTTCAAAGTAAGCTTGCCATTGTGTCCCAAGAGAAACCACCGAATGGAACCACCTTCCCTCCTCTATTGCTGCCATAGCTTATACAGAACGATTCATATCGCCTGGGAAAATATCTTTTTACGTTATTTCACTGCACACGTTTGTATCCATACCGCTCCTTTCTCTAGTGCCTTTGGGCCCTAAAGTATTAACGGTACGTAAATAAATTAATAAATACGTAAATAAACAAACTGCTAGGAGGTTTATTTACACTGAGTCTTTTGTCTTTATCATTCTCACTTCAGGAACCACCTATCTTGTACTATCTTAGTCCACACTAAATAAATTGCGACATCGCAGTAAGGGCCGACCTTTATTAAGCCTGAGAGACGCGGCGACGGACCCTCGGCGCAGTCCACTATGATGATGCGACTACCCGCACGATGAAACAGGGCCTACACATGATGATGATAGTATACAGATGATGAAGTGCACAATGAATGCCCACACTAATCGCCCCCGCGAGAGAGCGGCCATCCTGGCCGCAGCCTAAAGGGACGGAGAACGCCGCGTGATGGGCTTCATACGAAAAACCTGGACCACTTCGGTAGAGCGGGAACGGTGGTCAGTTAAGGGAGCAACAGGGGTCACACCATAATTAACGGCAGAAGTCATTTCCAGGACCGTGTATGGGCCAATAAAGCTGGACTAAAACTTCTCACACAACCTAGGATTGCTAACTTGTGTCCATAGCAACACTTCATCGCCGGGCTGGTAGAAAACTACGCGATGAGATGCGTCATAATGTTCCTTGCGATCTTGTTGTCTGGCCTCGGTGTTGAAGCGTGAGCGCCGACAACAATGGTGAAGGCGGGAAACATATTCTTCGCTGGAATCTGAAGCTGGACTAACGGGGCAGAAAAGAAAGAAACATCGAGAAATGAACTGGGTGAACGGCCATAAACAAGGTAGAATGGCGAGTAACCGGTTGTGCATTGAACGGCAGTCTTATACGTGAAAGTGACGAATGGCGAAATCGCGTCCCAATTTCTGTGATCTGTTGAATATAGGCGACTATCATGTCAGAGAGCGTACGATGAAACCGCTCAGTCAGGCCGTCGGTCTGAGGATGGTAACCTGAAGTAGTCTTGTGAGTTGTGCCAGAGACTCTGAGCACTTCGCCAACCAGTTCTGAAAGAAATGTCTTTGCGCGGTCGCTTAGAAGGCCACGAGGGGCGCAGTGACGCAGGATTATGGCTTGAAGAATGAAAGTAGCAACTTCAGAAGCAGATGAAGAACTGACACAAGCTGTTTCGGCATAGTGCGTGAGGTAATCGACGGCTGCAACTACCCATCGACTACCGGCTGGAGTCATGGGAAGTGGCACAGACAGATCAATGCCAACAACCTCGAATGGATCCGCAGGACATAAGACCGGTAGTAGCTGCCCGGGAGGAGCTGATGTTGGCCGCTTTTGACGCCGACAAATGACGCAGGAAGAGACGTATCTCGCCACACTGGTAGACAGGCCAGGCCAGTAGAAGCTACTTCTTATGCGGTCCTAAGTTTTCTGGACACCAAGGTGGCCAGCAGTCAAATCGTCATGAGAGGCCTGAAGGACACGAGCATGGAGAGAGCAAGGCAGTACGGGCACCCAGCGTTGTCCGTCAGGATGATGGATATGGAGGTAGAGCACGGAGGTTTGTAGCTTGAATTGTGTCAGCTGTCTACGGAGCCTGGCGTTCGGTGGGCGCGAGGCTCAACGAAGGCGGTCCTAATACGTCGACAGTACGAATCGGCGAGTTGCTGAGAAGAAAATGATTTATGGTCGTCCGAAGTGAGATGGTCAAGAGTGGCGAAGGACAAAATCGCTGTAGAAGAGACGTCAGGGATTGCGTCCCTGGAGGTGGTTGCGCAGTAATTGATGAGTGCGGTTCTAGGAAACGGGCAGCGAGAAAGAGCGTCTGCGTCTTGGTGCTTCTTACCAAACCTTTACATGATCTCAAAGTCATATTCTTGCAGACGAAGAATCCAGCGACCAAGACGTCCTGACAAGTTCTTGAGCGTGGAGAGCCAACATAAGGCGCGATGGCCCGTAACAATGGTGAAATGGCGGCCGTGGAGATAAGCGCGAAACTTCAGGATGGACCAAACGACAGCCAGGCATTCCTGCTCGGTGATGGTATAGTTCTTCTCGGCAAGTGTGAGTGCGCGGCTTGCATATGCAACAACTCGTCACGCAAAGAGGTGTTTCGTTGGAGGAGAACAGCACCAATGCCATGGCCGCTAGCGTCCGTGTGCAAGATGTTGGGTGCAGTCTCATCAAAATTACACAGGACAGGTTCAGATGTGAGGGCGCCCTTCAGCTGGTGAAAGGCAGATTCACATTCCGGTGATCACACGAAGGGAGCACCAGAACGAAGTAGGTTGTGTAAAGGAGCATCTACAGAGGCGAAGTCCCGTATGAATCGGCGAAAATAGGAAGCGATGCCAAGAAAACTGCACAGCACTGTGGTCTTTTCTGGTCGGGGAAAGCAAAGCACGGCTGAAATTTTGTCAGGATCAGGTCGAATACCATCCTTGCTCACAATGTGTAAGAAACTCGTCGAGACGTTGAAGGTGCTGGGCAAATGTCGATAAGAAAATAACTATATCGTCCAGGTAGCGCAAGCATGTTTTCCACTTCAGGTCGGCAGAACAGTCTCAATCATGCGCTCAAAAGTTGGGGGATAATTGCAGAGGTCGAAGGAGATGATGTTTAACTCGTAAAGGCCATCTGCGGTTGCAAACGCTGTTTTTCTTTGTCGTTTTCGTGCGTCGGAATTTACCAGTAACCTGAATGCAGATCCAGGCTGGAGAAGTACTCGGCACCTTGCGGAGAATCTAGGCATAGGGTATACATACTTGCGTGTAATCTTGTTGAGCGCTCGGTAATCGACACAAAGTCGCACAGAGCCATCTTTATTTCGGACGAAAACGATGGGAGACAACCTAGGGGCAGCAGAGGGGCGGATTATCTCACGTCGCAGCATGTCGGCGACGTTTTCCTCAATCATATTGCGGTCGGCTAGAGACACCCGATACGGCCAGCGACGTACGATGGATCTGCCGTCTGTCTGAATGCAATGCGTTGTGACGGAAGTCTGACCCAATGTCG
Source organism: Dermacentor andersoni (assembly GCF_023375885.2). NCBI lineage: Eukaryota > Metazoa > Arthropoda > Arachnida > Ixodida > Ixodidae > Dermacentor > Dermacentor andersoni. Next base: position 81,346,655 of record NC_092823.1, read on the forward strand.
AAGAATGGGCGTCGAATGAAGTTTCATGCCTCTTCAACAAACTAAGTAACTGTTTGCGAGGGGGTCAAGTCGGGGCTGATTGCGGCTGCAAGAGCTGGAGGTAGAGGGAGAATGTCCAGCGTAAGAGATTTAAGGGGGAGTCGCCTTCAAGCAAACGACACAGAGAGGCTCGGAATTAACAACGCAAGCCAAAGTGGCGGCTTTAGGAAGGAGAATTGTCTCGGGTGTTGTGTTCCTTGCGGCGAGAAGCGCAGACCCATGGTCAAATCTAACTAGGCCTGATACAATGGCTATCCCCTTTGTGAACCAACGCGAAGAAGGTAATACTAACCCATCTCCATAGTCGATGACGTCGGACGTGATGGTCAGAATTTACTTACAGCCTGGAGGTAGCACGGTATCTTCTGCAGCGAGGAGAAGAAGTGGCTTGTGCATTTCATCGCCAAACGAATAATCGGTGTCGGTCATATGTACGACAAACTGCCCACAACAGATCGCAGAAGAAGCAGATGCAAGGAAATCCCATCCTAAAATGAGCTGTGGGGAGCATGGCGACAGTACAGCAAACTGTATGTGGTGGATAATGCCATCGATCATTACACGCGCAGTACACAACGCGGAAGGGCGGATAGAGTCCCCTTGAGTTGCAACCAGCAGTGGTCCATCGTAAGGCGTTGTAACTTTCCTGAGACGCTCACACAAATCAACATGCATAACAGATAAAGTGGCACCGGTGTCCACCAAAGCTTCAACTTGCACGCCCTCAACGAACACAGATATCATATTACAAGGGCGCGCTGGAGGAATTGTACTCCTGTCGGTAAATGCAGTTTTGCCTCCCAAAACTGCATTACTTAGTTTTCCGGGTGACGGTCGGAGGTGAACGTGGCAGGCCGAAGCGGTGTCGAGGAGCGGCGGAAGGGCGAAGGTCAGCGGTGTCTGGTGCTGCGGCAACCATTCGTTGTCTCGGTTGTTGCGGGCGGAGATGTGGAACGGCTCGGAGGGGACGCGTAACGCCGGTTTTGCGAAGTGGCACCACCAGAATATGCATCGCGTTCACTCATGTCGTAGCCGGGACGTTCATCTTATTGGCGCTTACGGCAAAAACGTGGCATGCGGCCGCGATAACCACAGTAATAGCATATAGGACGAGATTTCGAAATGAACTACCTCCAGGGCTAGTTCCCCGTGTGGCTAATTATGCGCTCCACTCAGAGACGCCAAGTACAGCTGCACGTTTTACCAGTCTCGCGGTTGTTTGGTTACGCTCTGGTGCGGGACTCGCAGGTGGTGGGTGTTTGTGACGGGCCGTACCGGCGGCTCCGCGCAATACGCCTACGCTACAGGCAGTGCAGCATTGGCCCAGGTTGTCGTTGCTTGCGGGTAGGACGAGATGATCGCCAAGGCGGGTAGTAGGGCCCGCTCGATAAGCTATGAGATAGTGCGGTCAGATGAGGCGATGAAGGCTCAAGGGGTATGGAGGGGAGATTGGCCGGAGGAGCGGCACCAACCTGCGCGTATGAGGGTAGAGTCAACGTTGAACGCACGCCTGTTGGAGACGCGGTAGCAACCTGGGCGTATGTTGGCAGGGGGTAAGGAGCGGTAGGGTCAACATGCGCAGAGCAAGTCATGGACGCGAGCTCCTGCTTGATGACGTCGCACAACGCTGTACCAGAATGCTGAGGAGGAAGAACCAACGAAGATATAAAGCCAAGTGATTGAAGTTCCTCGCGGATAACCGGCCCAATCATTACACGCAGGTCAAGGTCCGCCGTAGGACGGGGTTCGCAATCCGGCTGCAAGCGTATGGACTCGAGCTCGTCGAGGTGCTGGCACGTCAAGACGATGTCAGCGACGGTAGTCGGTTTCCTCACGGCGAGCGCATTGAAGGCCACAATCCCACTGCCTTTAAGAATATGACGTACGCTATCTGGCTCAGCTATAGCATAATTGACACGGCGACAGAGTGCAAGCACATCCTCGATGTATGATGTGTAGGACTCACCGGAGTGTTTGCGAGCATCAAGAGTTTTTTTTTCGCAAGGGCGGAGCGAACCGCCGGCGTTCCAGATACTTGTCGAAGCTGCCGCTTGAAGGTGGTCCTATCGGAGAAATCAATCTCATGGTTGAAAAGCCAGGTCTTCGCCACTCCGTCAGATAGAACGAGACATGGCGGAGCTTGAGTAGATCATCCCACCAATTGGCAGAGCTTACGCGCTCGTAATCGTCCAGCCAGTCCTCAACAACTTCACCGCGAAGACCAGCGAACAGATGCGGCCCACGCTGCTGGCCACTGATGATCTGAGGTGGTGCGGCTTCGCTTGTCGAGATGGTTACGGTAGAAACGCCAGGCAGCTCGTCCTGCGACATGCTGGCGGACAGTCGGCACAAGCGGCGACGTGAACGAAGCTCTAGGTAGTATTCCAGGCGTGCAGATGATGGGGGATCCAGAAGCGCCTCCACCACGTCTGACGTCACAGTAAGGGCCGACCTTTATTGATCCTGAGAGACGCGGCGACGGACCCTCGGCACAGTCCACTATGATGATGTGACTACCCGCACGATCAAGAAGAAGGGAACACACATGATGATGATAATATAATATAATATAATATAAAAAGTGCACAATAAATGCCCGCAAAATAAATAAATATGCCGACGTTGATTTATTGAAAGAAAACATATATATTCCATGCACATCTTGGAAGCAATGTGAAGGTTTTTGTAGCGGTCAATCATATGCTATGAGTTTGCCTCTGTAATTCCAGTGTCTAGGATTAAATAAATAAAAAAGCGGCACGCGCGCAATGCTCTCGCGTGCCCTTGCTACGCGATATCAGTGGGGACGATAATGTGAAAGAGCTAGTTGACGTTTACACGATAATGGTATACGTAGGACTGTGGCGTAATCTTCCAGGGCTACATCAGGATTCAGCTCCAGCGTGAATTGCAGAGTAGTGTATCTTTTTTCAGCTGCACCATAAACGCGCCAATATTCCTTGCCGATCTCGCTGATCTCGCTTGATAAAACAAAGTCATGTCGTGGGTCGTCGTCAAGAATGATAAGCAGAAGCCACTGCAGTTCACGCTGTGCACCTTGGTTTGCAAGGCTGATGATGATACATACCTGGTATTTCACTTTCATCCTACGAAAATTGACAATTTCTTAATTACTACCGGATTAGCAAATGCCTACGCGTTAGCATGGCTGAATCGATAGGTAGACAAGGCAATGACTTCGCAAGGCAGAGACAAGTGAATAAGGGCGTCTTGAAAATCTTGCATTGCACCAACGATTCCACGAAAATATTAGATTACGTTCTTTGGTGTTAGGCGTGAAACAAACATATTGGTAAGAGGCATGCGGTAGTGGGAGAGTCTGAGTTAACTTTTGCTACCTGGCGACTATTAAAGAGCACGCAACGCATGGTAAACGGGCGTGTTTGCATTTAGCCGATATCGTATGGGTCGCCCTGGATGCATTTAGCCGGTATCGTATGGGGTCGTCATGAATTTTACGTACTAAAACCCCAATTGGATTGTGAGGCACGCAGTAGTGGGACACTCCGAAATAATTTTGACCAGCAGCGGAACTTAAGAGGAAGCTTTAGCTCGGCCTCAACTCAGACTCGGCCTATTGAAGTACATGTCAAACAAAAAACGTTTTTCTGAGATAACCCCTGGGCCGATTTTAATGAAATTTGTAGCGTTTCAGAGAAAAAGTTAAATTCTAGTGACTGTTGGAAGGGACGCTTGGAAGCAGAGTTTAGAGGTTGGTCCTGAATTTTGTATATAATATTTTCAAAAAGTCGAAAGTATATAAAAGATAGAAGCACGACGTTTACAAATTAATGACTCTGCACATAGAATAGGTACCTCGGTTCTGTAAACGGCATCCATTTGATCATTGAAAGCGGACAAATTCAGTACGTCATCTTTTATCCTAGGTAAATTTGATAGGTTGTTTAAAAGGGTTCCGCAAAAGCTGTATTTATATATTACAAAAATTTGGGAGATTAATGTGTAAATTTTGAATTTTGTCCGCTTTAGATGTGGTATTATATGCAATTCACGGAATTGCATCAAACATTTTCGTTGTGGAGTTACAGAGTTGTAAACTTGATAGCTTCGTTTTTAATTTGCAAGTTTTTAACAAAACATTGACCACCTAAATAAAATATTCGAAACAAGCAGTCACTAGGTTTTCATGCTTTCTTTTAAATCCAACAAACCTCGTCAAATTTGGTGCAGTGGTTGCAGAGAAAAACGATTTCTCCTTTTACATGTATTTTTATAGGACCACCCGCGCTAAAGCTCCCTCTTAAACTTGCCCAGAGTGCACGGGACACAGGCGTTCTTGCGCTTCGCCACAGTCGACGTGCGGCCGCCGTGGCTGTCATTTGACTCTGCTATTTAGTGCTTTTCAGCCCAGCACCATAGCCACTAAGCCACCACGGCGGGTTACCAAAATTTGAACCCACAGTGTCGCGCCAGCAAGCGCGATGTCATTGTGGCGAAACCAGAACAGCGGGACAGCTGGACTTAGCAAAACCGTTTTCCCCAAAAGCCTCTACTCGAAAGTGCAGGTACTCCAACAAAACTGTCATCAAGCGACCACTCACTTATGTTTTTCCCACCCAGTGATGAGTAGTCCTCTGCTGTTGAATACGGCGTGCCGGATTGTCTGCAGGCTACTTAAATAAAGGAATTAAAAAGAAGTTCTACATGAACCTCATTGATGCAATTCTTCCCATACCACTGTATAGGTCAAAAACTTTTACTGAACCATAACCCAGGTTGCCGAAATATTTCCTCACCTGACTGATCGCCTTATGGTCAGCGTTTGCTCGTTTGGTGCTCGCAGGAGAGGCCCTGGCAGCCGCGATTTCCGCCACCGCTGTGAGCAGTGAGTGAGCAGATGGCATGAGACTTTGGGCAAAGTTGCTGAGAGTAGTATAAGTATACATTTCATTTATACGCTTTGTGCTTCAGTCTTAAAGTGTGCAAGCTTACCTGCTTTAAGGTGACTAATGTAGATGTCAAATGTTTCTTTTGCACTGTACATTCTAATCTTTACAACTGCAGATTTGCAGAGTCACTACGACCATTCGCCTGTTGTCGTTAAGTGTGCATGCAACAACTTCCTCTGGGAAGCATATAGGCGCTCCCGGAAAATGCATGCTTGCTACCTGTCTAAAACCAGTCGTTGGTTCATACCGCGTAATTCTACAAATTCTCAATTCTACAAACGGTGCACGCGGTCTGCGCAATTATCATTGAACTCCCTCTGGTATCCCGTTAATTCAAAAATTATTGGACCTCGTACTTTATAATTTGAGCGCTGCACCGATTCTATTTTATTCATAATGTCTTGCTTTGTTACAATATGCCGCTTTCCTAACTTACGTCCAATAAACGAAACTGTTTAGAAGCGCATTTCGCAGTTAGTGTTTTACTGCCAATCTCGCATTCCTCGTTTTCTGAAACAACGCTTCCATAATGGCGAAATATTCCGGCCAGTTTTCCATTCCTACTAGGATCTAACCTATGGAGTGTTCGACGTTAGACGATCCCTCTAGAACCCTTCTTATCAATTTGTGAATAACGCGGCTGCCGTTTTTAGTGCAAACGGCATGAACCTTAACTTGAAAAGCACCTCGGAACATTAAAACGCTGTCGCCTCTTTCGAGGACTCCTCCTTTTGAATTGGCCGATATCCTTTTGCTAAATTAATTTTCAAAAACACTTCTTGTTAGCTACCTTCGCGAACATTATATCTACTCCAGCAGTGGGTTCTGCATCCTCTACAACCACATTATTCAATCCCTTGAAATGAACACACACGGCTTTAACAGTCCGGCATTTCAGAACTACTAGTGGTGTGTCATATGCCTAACTCCATCTTTCGATTATAAGCATGTATACCGCGTCTTGGATTTTTTTGTCGATGGACTCTTGTATGGCTATTGCTAGTGTGTACTGTTTGAACTTTGCGTTTCTATCTGTACTGAGTTACAACCGAACTTTCAATAACTTTCGTTTGCCCAGGCTTGTCTGAAAAGATATCCCCTTAACTTCGCATCAGGCTTTCTGCTTGGGTTATCTTGTTCTGGTGCAAAAGTTCATTTATCGTCACTGTCTCCCAGCTCATACTTCTTTGTGCGTTATGTATGGGTACCTCTGCCTTTTTTTTCTTCTACTATCAATACACATGAAGCTTTTATCCCCCCTAGCTTACTCTTTTATTGATACGTCTTGAGCATATTGTCATGGCACACTTTCTTTCTGCCGTTTAATAAGAGTTCATAATTAACTTTGTTCCTTCGTTGCGTCACTACGAAGGGTCTGTTCCATTGCACCAACTGTTTACTGTTGTCACTATGAAGTAAAACCAACGCTTTTTCTCCCTCCTTTAGACATTTGTCCATTGTTTTCCTATTGTAACTCTCTTTGTAGCTTTCTTTGGCTGTGTACAGATTTTCATATGGACCTGGTTAGAAGATTCTTCTAGCTTCTCCCTTAAGTGCAGAAGTTAAGTTAAGTCAGTTTCGGGTTTACTACCATGGCTTCGTTACTCCAAAGCTCCTTGAATATTACTAAAGGCCCCCAGGCTGGTCTTTCATATAGCATTTCGAAAGGCGAGTATCAAGGGCTTGTCATCGGTACTTCGCACTATGCAAAGAGCGGTGTAGGTGGATATCTGTTTCATCTCCGCGGTCTTCCTTCGAACATTTTTCGCATCATTGTTTTCGACCTACCATTGAACTTTTCTACCAATCCGTTAGTCATAGGGTGGTAGGGCTTTGTGATCAAATGTCGAATCCACATCATTCGATTGATCTTTTTCATTAAACCCGAGGTCCAGTTCAACCCTCTGTCGCTGAGTATCTCTTTTGGTGCCGCGTACCGGTAGAACATTTCCAGTAAAGCTTCCACCACCTGCACGGTGTCGGTGGTTCACATGGGAATGACATCCGGATATCTTGTGGCCATATCTACTACATTGAAGACATATATGTTTCCTTTGCTAGACATTGAGGTAATAGATCCCATAAATATCAATGGCTATCGTCTGAAATGGCGTGCTGATAGTTCATCTCATTCACCGTTGTACTCGGCCTACTCTACCTTTCGGTATGGATCTTTAATATTGTTGGCATCGCCTTACATGTCTATTGGAGTCACTGTGAACTCCAGGCTAAAAAAAACCTCTTCTGCTTTTCTTGCTATCGTTCTTTTCATTCCTTGGTGCCCAGCCATAATACCATCTTGTTCCAGGCTCAAGACCACATTCCGCAGAGTTTTAGACACTAATAGTTGCAAGAATTTTCTTCCTGAAGTGAATACACACCGTATAGGTAATATCCCCCCATGCGTTTCAAACTTCTAAGGTCGACTTCTCTTTCTTATGAACGTGGTCTTAACTCTTTCAACACTTTCGTATTCATTCACCACTAATTCAACAGTGTCATGCTTGAGTTTGGTGCATGCACGTCATAAGGGCATGTAATTGTTCCAGTCGTCACGATCGCCTTCAGTGGTGACCTGACCTGCTGCATTGCTGATCCCTGACCTGGCTTGCCTTTCTCACTAAATTAGCAGTTACTGGGGGTCGGCATCATCAACGTGCCTTACTCCAGGGATGTTACCTAATATAAGGTTATACGAAGGCTGTCTCAACTTAATCAGGGACTTCTGTTCATTCCAGGTTTAAATGGACGCCTCGGCTGCGGGTTTTGTACGCAGTAGAAACTGTCCCCTGGGTCCTGTTACTTGTAGACGGCGCTCATTTCTCGCGCCTCTGGATAGACTGTTATACAAGATAGCGTACAACAGTGTGAACGTCTACGTGGCAGAGCGCGTTGTGACAAAGTTTTTAGTGAACGACGGCATAACACCTGATTAAAATTTGCAGAAGGCTTCGGCTCAGTACGGTGATGAGAATGAGACACTCAATCGCAGTAAGACATTTAAATGGTGTAAGCATTTCAAAGATGGTCGTGTCTCTATTACTAACGGTCCCGGTCGTGGTGGATCAATGCACGGTAGTCATTCCTGGAAACATTCAGTGCGTGGAGCAGCTGATTGTGGACAATCGTCGCATAATAGATCGTGAAATAGCAAGTGTGTGTAATCTGTCGTTGGGAACAGTGAACACAGGAACTCATGATCAATTGTTGTTCCGGAAAAAGTGTGCGCACTAGGTCCCACAGCAGCTGTCTCCATTTGGCAGACACACAAGAGTTGAAGTATGTAGAGAACTAAAGGAACGCTATGAAAGGGAAGGGCAGGATTTTCTGAATCGCATCACGACATGGGACGAACCATGGGTTCACCATTTTACCATAGAATTCAAGAGACCATCGATGCAGTGGAAGCATACGGAATCACCACCTCACAAGCCATTTCGAACGGTCGCGCCTGCTGGTAAAGTGATGGGAAGTGTATTCTGGGATGAACATGGAATTATACACGTTTATTTTTTGCCCAGTGGTGTCACTATGAAATATGAATATTACTGCCGCGTTCTGCGTGATGTGCACAAGAGTTTATGGAAGAAACGTCTGTGTTTGATCACAAAGGGTGTTGTCTTCTTGAAAGAACAGAGCATGATCGCATACCGCTCAACACACATTCCAAACAATCCAGGGACTTGGCTAGCAGTTATTAGACCCCCCCCCCCCCATAGTCCTGACTTAGCAACCAGAGATTTCTACATGTTTAGGCCCCTAAACGAATTCCTTGGAACAGGACATTTCAACACTGCTTAGAAAGTGAAGAATGGTGTCCTACAATGGTTCCGTCACAATAATAAATCTTTCTATGCAGAAGCATTCCAGCAGTTAGCTAAACGCTGGAATAAGTGTATAACTGTTGCTGGAGGTTATGTGGAACAATGAACCCGCTTTCCACACTTTGAAATTTGTTCTTCTATTTGCTTTTAAAAAAGTCCCGGATTGACTTGAACGACCTTTGTAAAAGGGGTTCTTGTGAGTGCTTCGCTGTCATCAAACCCGTATAGAACGGTGTGGACACGAAAACCCAGGCCTACGGGATCCACCTATGGGATCCCTCCGCATTAAATACGGATATTTTTCATGCCAGTGAATTCGGCACCATCCACTAAGCTTCTTCTTACCAGCACACTACCTTTGCCGCTATCTCGCAGGACCAACACCCATCTTCCTTATATCTCGCCACCAACTACTGGCTTATGCGGTTCTCCTTCATGTGGGCTTTGCTCCTGCTTACCCTCAAGGCTTGTTTTCTTCCAGCCATATAAATGGTCTTTCCTGCCACCGTCTTGGTCTTTTCGATATACGGCACATCGTGTCTATTTTTGATGCTATCTTCTCATGCCAGCCGTACGCCCTTTCCTACTACATATCTGACATCCTTGCGCTGCCCGCAAACAACCCCGGCACTGCCCTCCGCAGCTCGAATGGTTCAGACAGCTGCAGAGGAAACACCTTTGAGGCCGTGGTGTCTGTACATCGACCGCCCTTTCTTAACGAGGGAGCCCTTGTGTCTCACATCGCTCATTCATCTTCTCCTGAAAATTTTCACGCCTTGTGCTTGTATGAACTGGTCGGCGAAGATCGTGCATTTTCTTATAATTTTTAGGTTTCGTTCTTTGAAAAATATTGCCATCTTCCGGCTACAGCACTTCAAGAACTTCTCCGCTACTGCACTATCTCTAAAGGCACGTTCATACCGACGGCGGAGCGGACACGCGGACAAGTGGACCCGGCCAAGCGCCCGCGGATTTTTCGCTTTGCGAAAAATACGCGGCCGCTTGGCCGGATCGCGCCCGGACCGATTTTTCCGCGCGGACAAGTTGGCCGCTTTGGCCGCAGCCAATCAAAACCCGACACTGAGGAAGCGCCAGTCAACGAATGTCTTTCTCTGGGCTTTTCGCTTCTGTTCTTGAAAAGCGTCAGCGTCAAAACGGCAAGCTGGGCCAGTTGGTTGGGATTCACAGTAAGGTTTGTTACAGCGCAACACAAGCCAAGGACAAGAGAAGGTATGAAACGACGACACGGCGCCGTGTCGTCGCTTTATACCTTCTCTTGTTCTTGTCTTGTGTTGCGCTGTAACAAAACTTGAGAAACGACTAGACAAGGGGCGAGTACAATGCCAATGATCCCCGTGTTCTTCGTTTGAGCTTATCATTTTGCAGAAGTAGATAGGGGACGGGAGCGCGCCAACCCACGACGAAAAAAAATATCGAAAGTGCGCGTACCAACCCAAAGTGCCGCGAGGTGGCGGCACGTTCCTGAAATTGCTAAAGAAATGGCGAGATGCCCCGCCTTCCCTGCGACGCGGCCGCCAGGCAAGCCGTCCGGTCTGAACAGCCTCGCCGCGTTGGAAATCCGCTTGGCCGCTTAGACGCTCCGCTTTTGGTGTGAATGTGCCATAACTCCAACGCGATGGGAACGGCTTCGCGAATTGTGTATCACAAGGTATGTACTTGAGAACTTTTCCCTAAATCCTTCCGGTGTCAACTTAAAGCTCTATAGTGATGTGCTTTTCACCTTGCATAGTGCAATGATTCTGATATTGGCATTCTGGGGTACAGACCCAATGCTTCTAATGCCAAATTAAGGCAACGCCTTTGCCCATTCGCTCTTATTTATTTTTTTTATTTACAATACCCCTAAAGGCACTCGAAGGAGGGTATTACATAGGGCGGGGCTACAAGAAAAAACACAAGTGTGCATTCAGGTACACCATACATAATAAGAAAAAGATTTACAAGAGATTTTCTTTTCTTTTTTTTCTACCCTTACCGATAACTATCCAATCGAACCGCTGTAGGTAGGCATTGAGGTCGTCGCTCTTCTCATCAAAAGGTGTCCTTAATTCTCTGGGGCATATTTTCTGAGCGTGGGTCGGCCCTCTTTCTGATGATACCGAACGTATTTCATCTGCTGAGTTCTGTGCGTTAGATTCAGCTAGTTGCAACTTTGGCTCTAATATCTCCTTTTTCATCTGTGCTCGTTCCTTGTCTAGTAGCGCTGGTCGCTCGGCCCCGCGATGTTCTTCGCGTGCCATTTCACGTGACGCCGACCTCTCATCGCGCGAGAAGTTTGCGAATTCTTCACCCTCGAGACCTCTATTTTCCGCCAGGTTAGGTAACTTGTCTAAGTCCATGGCTGGCACTGCTCGACAATCATAACGATGAGAATCTTGGAAGGCTCGCGACTATTTTGTCACGGTTCCCGGCGCACGAGATATGAATACAGAGACATACAAAGCACATTTAAAGCACTACCGTACAATACACAAGTCGACATAAAATCTACATAAACGCGGACAACTAGTTACACTTGCAGTTTGGTCTCTCCCCTTTCCGGTAATAATTTCACCAGTTCTTAAACCACGCAGTTCTCATTTCGCACTACGTGTCCTAAAAAATCAAGTTTTATAGGGCGCCTCGATGACCGCTTCACTGTAGTCCATTCACATGGTCCGTGGCCTACTGGCACCCCTGATGAGGGTTTGTCTCCCTAGAGAAGACCTACACTATAAAACAATTGTCCTCATATACGGCAAAAGCTGGTGGTAAATTGTTGCCGGAGGGTTTCTGTAATCCGAAAAATGCAGGTGTTGTGAAAAGGACTCACACTCCGCAAGAACTGTACTGACAGGTGTAGTAAAAATGTAGCGCATCACGTAGAAATTTTACGGGTAGCTTGTGTAAGAATATTCTAAGCTCCGTAAATGTAAGACGATGAAATGCGTTGGAAATACTATGCATATCGTGCAAAATATACAGGCAGGGCCCGTAAAAACAATGCATGTGACGTAAATGGAATACGATGAAACGCCGTAGAAATTATGTGCATCCCGCAAAACCAATACAGACTGGTACATAAATGAAATATGAAAAAAAAGCCATGAAAATTACGCCCAATCCACAGAACATATTACGGTCATTTACGTTTTAAAAGCAGCTGTCCTGTACTACCAGTAATAAAAGTATGTCATGCAAATGTGTCTCAACACTATATATTAGCAGATCTATCGTGCATCATATTGCGCAAAGTGGAACGCCAAGCAGTACAAGTGGCCGAGCAGTGTTCTTTCGAAAATGTGCATACAGACTGAAACTGACTCATTCCCATGGATTCATGATAAAGTTGTGCTGTGTATATTCATAAAAATGAAATATGCTGTGCAAATTAAACACACAGTACTTATTTGGCACAGCAGTCATGATGCAATGACTGGAAAGGCAGCCGTCTTGTCTCGTTCCCCCGTCGCGTGTTTCTCGTTTCGCCCTTTTAGTGATTGATCGACACGTTATTTATTAGGTAACCTAGTTAGAAATAACAGCTGCGAGGATTACAAAATTGTGAAAGATTTTACCTCGAAGCGAAGAGACCAAACTCCAACTGTAACCAGTTGTCCGGGTTTATGTACAGTTCATGTGGACTTGTGTATTGTGTGGTAATATTATAAATGTGCTTTGCATATCTCTGTATTCTTATCTCGTGCGCCGGGAACCATGAGAAAATAGTGGCGAGCCTTCCAAGATTCTCATTGTTATGATTGTCGAGCAGTGCGAGCCATGGATTTACACAAGTTACCTAACCTGGCGGAAAATAGAGGTCTCGAGGGTGAAGAATTCGCTAACTTCTCGCGCGATGAGAGGTCGGCGTCACGTGAGATGGCACGCGAAGAACATGGCGGGGCCGAGCGACCAGCGCTACTAGACAAGGAAAAAGCACAGATGGAAAAAGAGATATTAGAACCGAAGTTGCAACTTGCTGAATCTAACGCATAGAACTCACCAGATGAAATACGTTCGGTATCATCAGAAAGACGGCCGCCCCACGCACAGAATATAGGCCCCAGAGAATTAAGGACGCATTTTGAAGAGAAGAGCGACGACCTAAATGCCTACGTACAGCGGTTCGATTGGATAGTTATCCGTAAGGGTAGGAACAAGAGTGAATGGGCAGAAACGTTGTCCTAATTTGGCAGTAGAAGCATTGAGTGTGTATGCCAGAATGCTAATATCAGAATCATTGCACAATGACAACATGAAAAACACCTTACTATGGAGCTTTAGATTGACGGCGCAGCGATTTACGGAAAAGTTCTGAAGTACAAAACCGTATCATACAGAATTGGCGATGCCCTTCACATCACGTCCGGGAAACTATTTTGACAGATGAATGGATACGTCCAGCACGGAAAAAGTATACGATGAAGTTAGAGATCACGTATTAACCAAGCAGTTGTTGACGTGCTGTAGCCCTTACTTGGCAATATTTTCGAAGGAACGATACTTAAATATTATAGAAGAACGCGCTATCTCTGCCGAGCAGTTCATACAAGAATAACGCTTGGAAAATTTGGGGAGAAGATGAATGAGCGGTATCAGACACAAGGGTTCCCTCATAAAGAAAGGGCGTCCGATGTAGAGACTCCACCACCTCAAAGGTGTTTAATCTGCAGCCGGTTGAACCATGGAGTTCCGGAGTGCAGGGCCGGGGCTGTTTGCGGACAGCACAAGGATACTAGATATGTCATAGGCAAGGGCGTACGGCTGGCATGTGAAGATAATATCAAGAAAAGACAGCTTGTGCCGTATAACCAAAAGACCAAGAGGGTGGCACGAAAGATCATTTATATGGCTAGAAGAAAACAAGTCTTGAGGTTAAGCAGGAAGGAAAACCACATGAAGGAGGACCACATATGCCAATAGTTGCTGGCGAGATAAAAAGAAGATGGGTGTCGGCCCTGCGAGATAGCGGCACAGATACCGTGCTGGTAAGAAGAAGCTTATTGGATGTTGCCGAAATCACTGTCGTGAGAATATTCATATTTCATGTGGAGGGATCGCATAGGTGGATCTCGAAGGCCTGAATTTTTGTTTCCACACCGTTCTATACGAGTTATGTGCCAGCGAAGTGCCCACAAGAACCATTTTGGGTTCTTGTAGTTCAGTCGATCCGGGACTTTTTTTAAAACAAAAAGAAGAAGAAATTTCGAATTGTGGAAGTGGGTTTATTTTTTCACATAACCTTCAGTGACAGTTATACACTTATCCCAGCGTTTAACTAACTGCTGCAATGCTTCTGCATAGAAAGATTTATTATTGTGATGGAACCATTGTAGGACACCATTCTTCACTTTATCATCAGTGTTGAAATGTTTCCCTCCAAGGAATTTGTTCAGGGGCCTAAACAGGCAGAAATCTCTTGGTGCTAAGTCAGGATTATCGGGGGGCGGGGTATCATAATTTCTAGTCAAGTTCCTGGATAGTTTAGAATCTGCGTTGAGCGGTATGCGGTCGTGCATTGTCTTGCAAAAGGACAACACCCTTTGTTAACAAACTCGGACGTTTCTTCCATAACTTCTTGCGCACATCATGCAGAACATGACAGTAATACTCAGTGTTGATGGTGACACCATGGGGTAAAACGTCAGCGTGAATAATTCCATGTTTATCGCGGACTACACTTCCCATCACTTTAACAGCAGGCGCAACTGTTCGAAATTTCGTAGGAAGTGCTGATTCCGTACGCTTCCACTGCATCGATGCTCTTTTGGATTCTGTGGTGAAATGGTGAACCCATGTTTCGGCACATGTGATGATGCGATTCAGAAAATGGTGGCCTTCCCTTTCATAGCGTTCCTTCAGTTCTCTACAGACTTCAACACTTCTGCGTCTGTCGAAAGGAGGCAGCTGCTGTAGGACTCAGCGTGCACACACTTTCCGGAACAACAATTGATCATGAGTTACTGTGTTCACTGTTCCGAACGACAGATTACGCACCCTTGCTATTTCACGATAGATTATGCGACGGTTGTCCACGATCAGCTGCTCCACGCGCTGAACGTTTTCTGGAATGACAACCGTGGATTCATCCACAATGACCGGGACCGTCAGTAATAGAGACACGACCATCTTTGGAGCGCTTACACCATTTAAATCTCTTACTGCGATTGAGTGTCTTGTTCTCATCACCATACTGAGCCTGAAGCCTTCTGCAAGTTTTAATCAGGTGTTATGCCCTCGTTCACTAAAACTTTGTCACAACACGCTGTTCCACGTAGACGTTCCCACTGTTGTCCTATATCTTGAATAACAGTTTATCCACAAGCGCGGGAAATGAGCGCCGTCTACCAGTAACAAGGCACAGGTGTCAGTTTCTACTGCATACGAAACCTCCAGCCTAGGCGTCCAGTTAAACCTCGATAGAAAAAAAGTACCGGATTCAGTTTGACGATCCTCTCATAACCTTATATTAGGTAACATGACAGGAGTAAGGCACGTTGATGATCCGACCCCCAGTGATCGCTAATTAAGTCAGAGAAGCAAGCAAGGTCAGCGATCAGAAATACTGCCGGTCAGGTCCCCATTGAAGGTCATCATGACTACTGATCATGGCCGACCTCAACGCGAGTTGAATGTACTTGATATACAAATCTAGATGTCGCACCTGCTGGTCTTGTCAGAAACAGAAAGACGATGAATCAATACGAAAATGTTTTGAACGAGTTAGTACCCCATTCAAAAGAAAGAGATGTCCAACTTTGGATTTTGAGAAGCATGGGGGGATATTATTTAAATGGTGTCTATTCATTCGCGGAAGAGAATGCTTACGACTGGTAGTGTGTAAACGAGTGCGGACTGTGTTCCTGATCCTGAGGCACGACGCAATTATGGCTGAGCACCAACGAATGCAAAGAACGACAGCAACAATACCAGAAGAGCTGTTTTGGGCCTGGAGTACACACTGACACGAAGAGACATGTAAGGTGATGCCAACAATATCAAAGATCCATACCGAAAGGTAGAGTAGGACGAGTACCACAGGGAAAGATATGAACTATCGACAGGCCATTTCAGAGGACAGCCGTTGATATTATGGGATCTATTACCTCAGTATCTAGCAAAGGCAACAGATACGTCGTCTAAATGGTAGATGTGGCCACAAGATATCCGGATGTCATTCCTCTGTCAACCATCCACACAGTGCAGTTGGCGCAAGCTTTGCTGGAAATGTTCTCGCGATATGCGGTACTGAACGAGATACTCAGCGACAGAGGGTCGAACAGGACCTCGAATCTAATGAAAGAGATTAATCGAATGCAGTGGGTCCGACATTTGATCAGAGTGCCCTACCATCCTATGGCTAACGGAGAAAGGTTCAATGGTACCTTTCAGTCCGTTTCAGTCGTATCTGTTTCAGTCCGCAGGACTGAAACAGATATCCACCTACACCGCTCTTTGCATACTGTGAAGTGCCGAAGACAAGCTGTTGATGCTCGCCTTTCGAAATGCTATATGAAGGACCAGTGAGGGGGCCTTTAGCAGTATTCAGGGAGCTTTGGAGGAGCGAAGCCATGGCAGTGCACCCGAAACTGACCTAACTTGCCTTCTGCACTAAAGGGAGAAGTTAGAAGAAACCTCCAGGATTGCCCAGGAAATCTTGACACAGCGAAAGAAAGCTACAAAGAGAGTTTCGATAGGAAAGCAATCAACGATTGCTTAAAGGAGTGAGAAAAGCGGTGGTTTTACTTTCTTCTCACAACAATAAAGGGTTAGTGCAATGGAAAAGACCGTTCGTAGTCGCGTAATTAAGGAAGAAAGTTGATTATGAGCTCCTAATAAACGGTAAAAAAAGTGTTCTATGCCAATATGTTGAAGAGGTATGAAGAAAAGAGTATGCTGGAGGGGATGGAAGCTTTATGTTTATTGATAGTTGAAGAAACGAAAAAGGCAGAGGTTCCCATACATAACGCACAAAGAACTATGGGCTGGGACAAAGTGACGATCAATCACCTTTTTAGCTGAAAAAAGATAACACAAGCAGAAAGCCTGTTGCGAAGTTAAGGGGATATCTTTTCAGACAAGCCCGGGCAAACGAAAGTCATTGAATGCCGGTTGCAGCTCACTATAGATAGAGCCTAAATTTGAAGCAGTATACACAAGCAATAGCCGTGCAAGAGTCCTTCGACAAAAAAAATCCAAGAACTGGTAGACATGGTTATAATCGACAGATCAAATTAGGCATATCACGCACCAGTAGTAGTTGTGAAATGCCGGAGGGTTACCGGAGTGAGACACTGCAAGCTTCATGGACCTCAGCGCTCAATCATTGCCCCTTTTTATAAAGCCGTGTGTGTTGGTTTCAGGCGATTGAATACTGTATTCGTAGAGGATGCAGAACCAAGTGGTGCGGTAGATATGATTTTCGCTAAGATAGCTAACAAGAAGTTTTTCTCAAAACTAAATTTAGGAAAGGGATATGGGCAAATTCAAATGGAGGAGTCCTCAAAAGAGACGACAGCGTTTTGACGTTCCAAGGGGTTTTTCCAGTTAAGGTTCATGCCGTTTGGGCTAAAAACGGCAGCCGCGTTATTCAGCAATTGATGAAAAGGGTCCTAGTGGGATAGCCTAACGACGAACACTACATAAATGAGATGCTAGTAGGGACAGAAAACTCGCCGGAACATTTGGCTACTATGGAAGCGTTGTTTAAAAAAATGAGGAATGCAACACTGATAGTGAAGCCCACAAACTGTCAAATGGACTACCAAACAGTGTCTTTTGTTGCACGTAAGTTAGGAAAGCGGCATATTGTAACAAAGAAAGGCATTATGATTAAAATAGAAGTGGTGCAGCGGTCAAGTACACAGAGCGAGTTCTAATCATTTTTGGAATTTACGGGATACAAGAAGGCATTCAATCATAATTACGCCGACCCCGTTCACCGATTTGTAAAGTTGACAAAAAGAACGGAGCAGTGAAAATTGTAAGCCGGACAGCACTGCATGAAAACGTATTCGCTGTTCTAAAAGAACGCATGTCAGAATCTACTGTGCTGCTAGCACCACACGTCGACAGCGAGTTTGTACTGCATATTTACGCATCTAGTAATGCACTCGGGGTAGCTTTACTGCAAGATGAAGATGGAATAGTGCGCCTTGTATGCTGCGCTAGCATAAGATTAGGTGAAGCGGAATGAAATTACTCGACTGTCAAGAAAGTGCGCCTGGCGTTAGTATGGGCATTGAAAAAAAGACACATATATCTGTATGGTCGATATTTCCATTTGCAGGTGGACCACCAATTCTTAGAATATCTAACGAAAGAAGAGTCCACAAACAGTAAGCTGATGCGTTGAAGTTTTAGCCTACAGGAATATAGCTTCCACATATAATATATAAAACGCAGGTACAACATGAGGGGTGGGGGATATTTTAAGTAGACTGATCTGAAGAAAGTACTTCGCTTGAACATGTTTGTAACGAGTGTCGGCAGTGAAAGGTATATAAGTTAAATGTAAGCTGAATGACATTATGTGATGTTCTAAGTGTGCATACGTGCATAAAGGTTGTGGCGTTTAGCAACGCAAAACTAATTATCGGCTCATCTGTAGACACATTTAAATATGCAAGAAAGATGTGCAAAGTTGGGTGCTGCAATGTCGGACATACACTAGAATGCAAAAGGGATGAGAAAGTGACGCGTTCGAGCTGGTGTGGTGCTTATGGTGATGACTTGAATGATGATTATGGATAATTATAAGAACATTACCCGAAACAATGAGGGACAAGCTGCTTTTTTTAGCAAAAACTCTTCGAAGAGGGCGCATTGTCCGGAGCTGAAGAACAAGTATATAGCACCAAGCAGCAAATATCGAAAAACAGCGTTACTTCAAAACAAGAGAAGACATCGCGTGCACACGGAGGGAAAAGAAGGAAGGGCGAGAGGAAGGCTGAGGAGGAAGGCTGACGTGATCTGGAAGGAGCGAGGGGGGGAGGGACGGAACGTCGCCAGAAGAGAAGAATCAGGAGGGGCGCTCGAAGACTTGGTGGAAAGGAGGCGCACCGGTGGGGACGGCACTGAAGAGCTGAGAGGGAGAAAGACACCCGTGGCATTCTACCAGTGTGCATGGATCCTCGACGCCCCGCCCCTCTGCCCGTGGTTCCCGGCAATGCTTTGGCCCGAGAATAACGCACCCATCCTACGCTTCGGGGACAAGCCCGCCCTCGCCTGCAGCGACACTCAACAAACCAGGTATATTCTACGGAGACAAACCCTCAGCAGAGACGCAAGTAGTCCACCGACCATGCGAAAGACTGCAATGAAGCAGTCATGTAAGCGCCACACAAAACTGTCTTTATAGGACACGCAACGAGAAACGAGAACTGGATGGTTCTCGTGAATGTATTAGCGGGAAAGGGAGAGATTAAACTCGCAGTGTAACGAGTTATCCGGGTTTATGTAGATTTAATGTAAACTTGTCTATTGAATGGTAATGTTATAAATGTGTTTTGGTTGTCTTCTTCTGTATTCACGCCTCGTGCGCCGGAAACAGTGACAGTTCGCCACAAACCGAAATGTGTGAGCTGAGACACTGCAAGCTTCATGGACCTCAGCGCTCAATCATTGCCCCTTTTTATAACAGTTGGTCATGCACACATTTCCGCAAGGCGACCACAAGCTCCACACTCGACTTCCAGGGCAGCATAGCCAAGAGTGTCAGCCATGATGGGCGGCGGACCGGTGGCAATGAATGGCACGCTAAGACTACATACAGCAACAACACTGCAACATTAAAATACCGCCGGCACAAATATTATGGAATGGTGAACTACAATAGACATGAAAGTCAGCGCTACGAGCTATCACTGCAGGTGCACTTGATATTTTCGAGCACCTTCTCTTTCCATAACAGCCAAGCGAATCGTGCCATAATAAGCGAATCGCGCGAGTATTCTTTGTGCATCAGGGAGCAGAGAAACGGCGAAGGATAGTTCAGGCATCACAAGATTCTACTGCGATAGCAATTATATGGGCACGCCAGGCGCTATTCCCCCATCGGCGTCAGCGTCGCCGTGATGTTTCATATAATATCGAAGCGTGATAACAACGTGCCCACCCTCCGCATGCTGTATGCGCCAGTGAAACCGTATTACGGTGAGGCGAGGATGGTGGCTTGCTCACCCGCTCAAGAAATTAAAGCGGTCAGGAAGCGCGCCGCCTTCCATTTCGCGCAAGACAACGAGTGCGAGGCGAGGCCTTCCACTATGTGTTCGAGCTGGCTAGTTTGCGCTGAAGCAAGGAACTACACGAAGGTCAATTCGCTCGCTGCTGCTGCCGCGCTTCCTCACGCGAGCGCTTTAGAGCGAGCGTCGGGGTTTATCGAATGAAGTTTGTTCATATAAGCCTGTGCACGCGTGACACCTTTCTTGTTGATTTGGAATATTTGGAATTCTATATGGCGGAGAAACTACTAATCTTGCTACCGCAATGGATGCTTCGCCTTTCCGGCAATACTGCGACATTTTTGTCCTCACGTACACAAGCACATTTTCGCATGCACCGTTAAGTGATCGGGGCCCCGAGTTATCCGATGTGCGGTAGTAATTACGCAGTACCAACCAGCGACTGGTTTTAGACAGGTAGCAAGCATGCATTTACCAGGCGCGCCCATATGCTTCCCAGAGGAAGCTATGGCATGCACACTTAACGACAAGCGCACGGTCGAATTGGCTCTGGAAATCTGTAAAGACTAGAACATACATTGCAAAAGAAAACATTTGACCGTTACATTCATCACCTTAAGCAGGTAAGCTTGCACATTTTAAGATTGAAGCTCAGGAGGATAAATGAAATATATACTCATACTACTCTCGGCAGCTTTGCCCAAAGTCTTATGTCGTCTACCTACTCACTGCTTACAGCGGTGGCTGAAATGGTGGCTGCCAGGGCCTCTCCTGCAGCCTCCGTGGCCGTTGTATAAAAACGAGCAAACGCTGATCATAAGGCGATCGATGGCGGGCGCTCCCAGGTGGGGAAATATTGTGGCAACCGTGGTTTAGGTTCTGTAAAGGTTCTTGTTTGACCGATACATTCGTATAGAAAGAATGGCATCAATGAGGTTCATGTAGAACTTCTTTTTAATTGCTACGTATAAGTAGCCTGTAGAAAATGCGGCACGCCGTATTCAACAGCAGAGGACTACACTTATCACCGGGTGCGAAAGTGAGTGGTCCCTTGATGACAGTTCTGTTGGAGCACCTGCCCTTTCGAGTAGAGGCTTTTGGGGAAAACGGTTTTGCTAAGTCCAGCTGTCCCGCTGTGCTGGCTTCGCCACAATGGCGTTGCGCTTCCTAGCACGAGGTTGTGGGTTCAAATTTTGGTAACCCGCCGTAGTGGCTTAGAGGCTATGGTGTTGTGCTGAAAAGTGCGAAATTGTAGGATCGAATGCCGGCTGCGGCGGCCACACGTCGATTGTGCCCAAGCGCAAGAACGCCAGTGACCCATGCATTCTGGGCGCGCTTAAGTTTCCCTGCTGGTTAAAATTATTCCAGAGTCCGCGACTATAGCGTGTCTCATAAGAAAATTGTGGTGTTTGTACGTAAAACCGAGAATTCGAAAATATTTTATCCATGGCGATCCCATACGATACCGGCGAAATGGAAACACGCCCGTTTATCATGCGTTGCCTGCTCTTTAGTAGTCTCCAGGGTTGTAAACGTGAACTCATACTCCCCCACAACGGCGTCCCTCATACTGGTCTCTTTGTTTTACGCCTAATACCCAACGATGCAATCTAATATTTTCATGGAGGCGTTGGTCCAAGGTCATCGCAGGTCGAACATTTGAAAGATGCCCTTAGTCACTTGTCGGTCGCTTGCGAACTGGTTGCCTTGTCAGCCTATCGATTCAGCCATGTTTAGGCCGAGACGTTTGCTATTCCGGAAGTAATGAAGAAATTGTCAATTTTCGTAGGATGAAAGTGAAATACTAGGTATGCATCATCATCATTCTTGCAAACCAGGGTGCACAGCGTGAGCTGCAGTGGCTTCTGCTAATCATTCTTTACGACGACCCACGACTGGCCTTTGTACTTAGAAGCTAGGTCAGCGAGATCTGCAAGGAATATTGGCGGGTTTATCGCGCGTCTGAAGAAGGATACGCTACTTTGCAACTGACGCTGGAAGTGAATCCTGGTGTAACCTTGGAAGATTACGCCACAGTCCCACGTATACCATTATCGTGTAAACGTCAACTAGCCCTTTCACATTAGCGTCCCCAGTGTGAAATTGCGTAGCAAGCGTGCGCGAGAGCATTGCGGTCGTGCAAGTATTTCTTTCTTTTTATTTATTCCTAGACGAAGGAATTAAAGAGGCAAATTCATAGCATATGAGTAACCTCTAGAAAAACCTTCACATTGCTTCCAAGATGTGCATGGAATATGTATGTTTTTTCTCACTAAATCAACGTCGGCATATTCATATTTAATTTTGTGAGGACAAAGGTAGCACAAGCGTTACTCCGCCACATGGTTCCTGAAGGGAGAACGACAAACAGAATAGGGTCTGTGTCGCTGTTCTTACTCGCGCTGGCGCTTGGCTGGAATTGCTCGACTGCTATCTGCGCTGGACCCTACGTGACAGCGATTCCCGTGAATAGTCAATAAACCTCGTAGCAATGTTTTGTTTGTCTATTTGGTTAATTATTGATTAATTTATTTATTTATCATTAATACATTTAGGGCCTGAAGGCTCAACAGAAAGCAGTGGTGTGGACAGAAACGCGTGCAGTGAAATAACATAACTAAAATGTTACAAGATATTTTCCAAGGCGATATGAATCCTTCTGTATCCGCTATAGCAGCAATAGAGGAGGGAAGGTGGTTTCATTTGGTGATTGTTCTTGGGACAAAAGAATCATGATCTAAGTTAGTGGGACACGATGGCAAGCTTACTTTGAAAAGGCGATCGGTTCTAGTTGAAATGTAGCAATGTGGTAAAAAAGAGCGACTTTCAATACCCGATTGCAGTTGCATATTTCATGAGAAAAGGCCAGGCGGGATCATCTGTGGTGGAAAGAAAGGTCTCGTAAGTTCGATGTTATTTTCTTGGAAGCTAGGCTAGAATGACGGGAGTAGTTAGTCAAGATTATACGTGGTGCCGAAACCCGAATGCATGGTGACAGGGATCGTATACTACGTGCCGCCTTCAAACATTCAAGTAACGGATGTTGGTCCTGTGCTGCTTTTTCGGGCCGGTCGTTCGTATTATTCGTTGGCGTGGAGGTACGCGGTGACCTCGAGACTGTTTTCATCGCTGATATTAGGTAGCTCGGGGTCAAGCATAGTTGCGGTGTTACTTCCGTAAAGCAGCAGCTTGAACAGCGTCTTTTTTGCAGTGTCGTGGTGTCGACAAAGGTTTTGTAGGCCGAGTGGTGTCTAACGCCTCGTCCTAGCGTATGCAAGCATTCCCGAACGCAAATGACAATGCAAATCGCTTGAGGAATAATCAAAGAACACAGTTTGGCATGAGTAATAACCCACAGAGAAAACAAGCATAGTTTTCTCTAAAACAAAGGCAACCACGAAAAACTTATGAATGTGTAATTGCATTGGTATTTTATTTCTGTTTGTATACATACCTAAAGCAGCCCTCCCACAAATCAAAAGAAATCGAAGGAACCGGTCTGGTTGAAGTGGAGAATAGTGTTCCTGTATAGCACAATCGTGCAAGCAGCTGCCATTAGTACTTTCGGCCCGCTCGACATTTGTGTACTAGATAGAGCCGGTGCACGACCTCTTTTGCTGATCTAGCACGTTACCTTCTCTTT
Source organism: Dermacentor andersoni (assembly GCF_023375885.2). Taxonomy (NCBI): domain Eukaryota; kingdom Metazoa; phylum Arthropoda; class Arachnida; order Ixodida; family Ixodidae; genus Dermacentor; species Dermacentor andersoni. Next base: position 81,370,275 of record NC_092823.1, read on the forward strand.
CAGAGAGGTGGTAATAAATGAATTTTCCTCTTTTACATGTAACGACACTGACTGGGTGCATCTGCGCGGTCTCCTTTACAACTCACAATGTACTGATGTTTACAGGGTGACAATGACATCATTTTGTGTCTTAGAGGATAGCTTGAGCCGTACACTGATGTAGCCCCAATAGAGATAAGCCGAAGGAACTCACCAGTGAAAAGGTAAAGTGCTGTTTTAGCGGAGGCTAATGGTAAGAGGGGTTATGCCACAGAAGAAAGAAAACCCAGTCATTCAACTCACCACAGGACTGTGAAACCACCATAGAAAAATACTTATCACACTTTTTTACATCTTGAAAATAGAATGCGCGCATAACCCTGGGAATGTTCAATCCAAGAAACACCGCAAGAAGCAGTTAAGGCTCAGTCCGCATGTAAGTTTGCAAGCTGTCACGTCCAGACTTCGCGTTACGGGTGAAAATTTCTTTTTCGCGAAGCCATCTTTTCCATTTACCCCCAATTTACGGCTGCTGTCGCGCGATATTGACTGATACTTGACACAGTGCGAAGAAGCACCTGACGTTGTGGATAACGACGACGGCACCAATGAAAGCTTCACCTAAGATTATTCGTGCAATGCGTGGGATCCACGCACTCTTTTGTTATATTTCGCTCTCACAGGTATTCTGCGCTTCTAACTAGGCTGATAAGCGGATGTTTAAAGCCGACCAGGTACCTAGATGCCTTACAACTTCGAGACTCGTTGAGTTTCTTAACGTTGATATTTGGGTCCTCTTTTTTTCCATTGTTATACTGTCGCGTAGTAGTGACGGTAAAGAACACCGTATCAAAACTGTTATTGACGAAACTATGTTTTATTGGGAGAACTTGTCCCCCAAAAAGAACGTTACACTCAAAGCACAACGATAGCGAAGAGCACATTCTGCGATTGTCGAAATCTAATCAGCGGGTTAAGCACGTCGACTTTTATACATGAGTCCTTGAAGATTCGAGAGTACTCACTGGTACCGGGGTGTCTTCTAGAAAGTACTACACAATTCGCTTCGCGCATACATGCAATCAGATGATACAAGATGCGGCGACAACACAGTGGATACAACCATCGATAAGATTCGAGAAGGTTCCGATACATGCGGGCGCTTCCTACCCTGAGTGATAACATTTGTTGTACGGTGGAACATGATCACCCAAAAAAGATAAAAACAAGTAGGTGTGTCAATATTATACGAACATTCAGAAATAAAAGAAATGATAATCATAACAGCGTTTATTTCATGTCGCGTAAATCAAGAGAAGATCTGGCGACGTTTGTGTATCGCGACAATATTGTGCCTCTGCAATGTGCTATTGACAAATCTCCGCACAGGGCTTATATATAGAGCCCATAAGAAGACAAGAAACATATTTTTTAGAATATATAATATTTATTCATAGAAATGACTGCTTTGCATTTTAGAATTTTTATGACTCATTTTAGAAGAACGTTGTGATACAATGTGATCTGTATTCAGCTTTTCCTTTGTTTTGTCGGTGCTTCATTTCTATGTCGTGTGAAAGCAATAATGAGACCATATAGAGATGTCTTTCTGTAGTGATTGGTTTTTGTCGTTACGTTGGAACCAACAGCATAAGTTGCAATCTTGAGGTTCTTTCGGTGTCTTTAAATGTGCCCTGGAAAGATAAAAATTGATTAGGTTAGACAAGCCTAATAACATGGGTTGATGGCTTATATAAATAACAAAATTCAACAAATAGTTTTCTGGTTGAAAGGCCTGCCTTTCCTTTGTTCCTCTGTCCTACCAAAATACAAGCCGCAGGTGCTCTTTTGCGGGAAGGTTTTTAATAAAACCTGTGTTAAACTAGCGAGATCTATGGCGTACAGAGCACAGACGATTGATCGTCCTTATACTGATCTCGAGTACCTTAGCATTCATTGAAGCCGAGGAGAGAAATTATACGAAATAAGTTTTAGTTCATGTCATAAATTTTTGATGACACAATTATATTAAAGATAACATAGCCTGAAGGCATCAGCGCTTTCCCTTAGCGGTTGATATCTTATGCGACGAACTGTGACTTCTTCTCGGCTTAGTGAATCTGTTAATTAGACTAAGTTTGTCTGTGTATCAGACTCGCGAGAAGAGGCCTAATTTGTGCATATTATAGATGCGCAGTCAAAATGGCTCCTTCCTGTTGCCGGGAAAGCAGATATGTTGGTCGAGAAACCTTCGTGTTTATTGTACATTACAGCCAAGATCCCCAAGAACAAACAGTGAAGGAGCGCGGCCGATATATGTTTAGAGAAACAGAGCGCTAAAGGTGCGCAGTATAGCGGGGAAGTCATTGGTGATTGATTTTGGTTATTTCGTAACGACGGCCTCCTGACATACCCGTACACATGTTTCCCACACATTCAGCCACGACCGTGAATAATATGTATTGTTCTCACGTGGGTGTCTTGTGTAAAGCAATCCGTCGCGAGAAGCTACTTCGCGCATGATCGTTCCGTTTTACTGAACGGAGTGGGGAATGCACACACATGGCGCAGAACACGATAAGTTTTTCTCTTTTCATCGCCTTTTCTTCTTTCGCCGCATGTGTACTTGCATCGGCTTCTTTTGTAGCAGTGTGAACTTGTGTTTCTTAAAACGAATACCCTCCTGCGCCTCTGCTTATATAAAGCCTGTTCAAATGTTAAATAATTTGAATGTTCTCAAAATCTGGGCAGAGCGGAGCGATAACTAATGAGAAAACATGGGAATCCCCTTGCGAAAAGTGAACATGATAGGGTAAACGCTGTCGTCCGTCGTCACACATAAAGATTCAGACGAGTTCAATGGGCAACTTTCTCTGAGACCTTATCGGCGTTTACTCCCTTGACAAGAATATGGGGAGTAGTGAATAGCCTATAAGGAAAGGTTCGCCCACACAAGTCATTTGAATCAGTTGCTTTAGTGCCAGGAAACGATTTAGCAATCTGTCTTGAAGATTTTGCCGATATATACACATCTGGCAGATAAGCGGGAATGCACTTTAGTAGGACGTTTTTAAGGGCTAGTTGGTAAATACGTGAATTAAGGTTAAAAGTGTACGAAGAAAACGACGACAAGCGAAAAAAAACACAACACACCACCAGCGCAGGCGTGGCCAACCCTCTGTCATCTCAATGATTCCATGGCATGGATACGCCATTCACCTTTCGCCAGTAAGATTTGGAGCTTAGCGGATTAAAAAGACGTGTGCAGATCCCAATTTGGTCAGCAATCAAACCCTGGCGAATCTGAATACGAGCGAAGACAAGCCGTTGTCGACATATTTAACCACTCTGGTGCACGGGAGCGATCCCCGAAGCGTGGAAGACAGCATGGGCGGTGCCAGTGCTCAAGTCTGGAATTGATCCTGCGAACCTTGGGTCATATCGGCCGATATCGCTAACATCACTGGTATCAAAGTTGATGGAAATACTAATACGTACGAGGTGAACTTGGTTTCTTGAACAAGTAGGTAGACTGTCAGCATGTAAGACAACATTTCGCCCTCGGTTGAGTGTCCAGGAACGTGTCTTGGACTAAGCCACATCGAGCACCTTCGCGTCCAATCCCTGTCGACATTCGCCTTCTTTATGGACGTTGCCAAAGCACACGACAGTGTGCATCATGCTGGCATCATTAACGGACTCCAAGCCCTGGGTGTCTCTGGAAATGGTCTTCGATTGGTCCATAAATTGCTTACAGCGCGACATGTTCAGATTAATCTCGGAAATATAGTGAGCGAAAAGCGACGCATTTCCCTCAGCATCCCACAAGAAAGTGTCGAATCTCCCTTGATGTTTAACGTTGCCACGACCACACTTACAGACGCACTGTAGGTATGTTTGGCTGAAGTGAAAACGTCCATCTGGGTAGATGACATCCGCTTTTGGATTTCGAAATTAAATCAACATCGTTTGGCCCAGATAGCCCAGGGCGCAATCTCCGTCATCGAGGGTAACTTATCGTTGCTTGGCCTATCTTTATTAGCGAAAACATCTGCCTTCATGCTTATAGCGCAAGTACAACGGAAATCAACTCGCGTGTGGCTGAATATTATAGGCTACTCAATTCGCCGTGCGACTAGTGTTAGATTTTTGGACATCACCATCGACAGCAAGCTCCTGTGGCAAAGCGCCGTTGAAAGTCTTGCGGCTGCATCAGCGCAAATATTCAGTGCACTTCGTCGCATGACAGGTGTAAGTTGGGGGCACAATCCTATATATATGCTTAAATTGAATGCTCACTGATAACAAGGCGCATTCTCCCTCAGCTGCCGCTAATATCTCCATCAACGAGGCACTTGGAATGCTCGGAGGCAGTCTAAAGAAAGGGACTTCGCTTGGCGATGGGAGATCCTCAGGGTGCTTCAAAAAGAAGGGTAGTAATGAAGCGGAGTCTCGTCCACTCAGCCTTTATGCATTCCAGGCTTTGTTGACGCAGCTATTAGGGCTTGGCGAGTACCCCTACGGCGCGCAGCTTTGCCGGTAGCTAAGTGCAAGAACTCACTCCTATTGCCATGCGGCGCTGAACACCTTTCGATATTTACATTGGAGTCAGCTAAGTGGAGTCGCCTCGATCCACCATTGTCGTTATGGGACGTGACCTGCAGCCTCAGTATACCCCACCTACAGGCGAAAGGCACAATTACAACTGCCGAAGCACAGTTTCTTGTGCTAGACCACTTGAGCACAACGTTTTAATGCCACCTACAAATGTACACAGACCACTCGGTGTGCGCGCGAGAGAGTTCTGCATACCGTCTTATTATTTATCATGGTCTGGCCGCCTCGATCGCGTAGTTTCTACTACAACGCTAGAATGTGCCGCAATGAACGTGGCTTTTCGAAAAGTACGCGCTTATTTCGCACGTGATGTCGTGGTGCTCGCTGACTCAATTTCATTCTTACAACGATTACGCCTTGGCTTAGCTCGAGAGAAGTTTACAAGGCAATCTCTGGCACTCATTACAGTTCTAATGATCGAGGGATTCGCGGTAAAATTTCAATGGATCCCATCCCACGAAGGAATAGAAGGAAATGAAAATGCGGACGCTCTTGCACGCCTGACACTGACATATGCCCCAAATGTAATAGCACCAACAATTTTTCAGAACCCTACGAATGCAATCTGCATTCACTTTAGGGTTATTCACCATGCTCCACACCAAGCCTGTGTGACACGTGAGATTGCTCGCGAAAAAAGCAACGCTTTTGCGCCGCATCCGAACCAACTCCGCCTAAACAGCGGCTTGGTTATTCAAGACTGGGCGATGTGCTTCCCAGCTCTGTACTTTCTGTGATGATAGAGGCGACGTCGAACATTTCATTTGCGTATGCTCGCAGTTCGACGCAGTAAGAAAAGCGATGGGCGACAGGGTGGAAAAGAATGGTCCTTTGCATAGGAAATTTGAAGACTTCGTTTTCCCAGGAGGGTCCGTGCCTTTCAGGAAAAGAGCGCAATGAATGATACTTTTCCTCATGCCAGACACGTGGCTCTTGGACACCTGGGGACCCACATAATGACACATACAGAAGGCTCAGGTTGTTCAATTGCCGGCTACGTGTTCCAGGGTAACCCCGCCTGCTGTAACGCCACCACCACCACCAACATCATCTGCGAAAGAAAGTTCATCGAGACAGCACGGAGATAAAATAATTAAGATTAGATGCTATATTTCCTATATAAACCGAGTATGTTATGTCTGTTGTTCTAACAAAAACCAGTGTAGCTCGGCTGTAAAGACCTCCCTATATGAACATACAGATACCATCCCAAAAAATCTAATGGAAACCATAATAACGTGTCTCACCGTCAACAGGCTGCACGTTCAGGTTTTTACTGTGCAGCGGGTGTACCAGCAGTGCCAGCAGGAGTAGCCGCGGCAGCAGAAGCGCCGGGAGTGGCGGCAGCGGCGGCGGGAGCGCCGGCAACGGCGGCGGGAGCGGCGGCAGCGGGTGCGGCACCGCCGGCGGGCGCACTATCGCCTCCTGAACCTGGTGACCCACTAGGTGCTGTCTCTGCTGCCATGCATTGAGTTCTGCGAGCACAAACACATTTTCGAAGTTTGTGTTCCTAATATACAGAAGAATTAAACACATAGCAATACTTACTCAAATTACTTTTTGTCGGAGAAAAATATTAATTCCTTGTAAAACATTCGCGGCGAAGATGTCCTCACTGAATCTAAAAAACTCGAATAAAGTCGAGGTGAAATATCCGACCAATTCATCATGTATTACCAACATTCTAAAAAAAAACTTTAAATGCACTGCTCAAGCGAATGAATGAAAAAATTAAGAAAGCCCTGATCAGTAGAAAAGACCTGGACGTCGTGATACAAAGAATAAAGTTAAACCGAAATGAATCTTCGCAAGAAGAACTAGGGTAACTTACAGATTAATATAATTAGCCATACAAGCATCTGGGGCATGATGGCAAAATAATCATATTACTACATTTTGCAGAGTGCCAATCAGCTAAGGGAGTGGCTCATATTAAGGCTGCTTAGAAAATATAGCAGTTTCGATCGAACGCGAAGCCCTAAAAGCAATAGCAAGGCTTTATGTCACGCTGACGGCTCCACAGAGTTATGTCGTGACGAGGAGTGCTTGCTACCAGCGGCATCGCAGTCGTCGCGCATCGATGCTGCAAGAGGTGAGAGGGAACGAAAACCGTCAGACTTAGTAAGCACCCAAATTTACGATTACATATTTCTAGCTTGGCGTTCTCTTTACTTCGGGCTATCACCAGTGTATGCGCCACTTTGTTGCTTCTATAGAGCTATTGAGCAGGAGCGTTAATGTGTGTGCGCACAGCACTACAGGCAGCATCGGAAGGCAGAACACCGTTCTGACTCTGGTAGAACCAATCGAACGGGTAGGCGGGTACGTCCACATAGCTTTGTCGCTTTTGCAGTCACACTACGCTTTTCTGAAGACCTTCTAATCTTTTACTCAATGGCCGTTCATGCGCATCGATGATGTGACAGCACGGCGGCAGAGGCGCCACTGTGAATGGCAAGGGCGGAAATGCGCTGCAATAGATCTGTGTAATAGCTATTGTAAGAAAATGAAAGTCAGATTGGACTGACACTTTTCGTGCATACTGGCCACATGACAGACCAGTGATGGGAAAATAAAAAGGGCACAAACGAAGGTGTGGCGCTAGAAATGAATAAAGTTCTGCGACTCATGCGAAACTGATACTTCAACGAAACTAATTGTTTTCCCAACACACAAACAAACATAGCTATCTTACGTAAACACGCTCTTGCCTTGTTGTTTGTGCTCCCTCACCAATGGCATAGGTATGGCCATCTTTGTCTTTGTAAATAACAACAGCGTTCTAGAAGATGCATGCACGGCCGCACATATGGCTCTGGTATGTAAAAACAGCATCCTTTCTCTTTTAATTGTTTTTTAAATCCTCATGAAAGTAATCACTGAGGCACCTGTCTGTTTGAACTGCATAGCAAGCACCCCGGGCATAAATAGTCTGATATACAAAATCGTACTGTATTAAGGAAGAGTAGCCTGCTCCTTAGCAGCATGGCCACCGGCATGAGCTCGTGGTTGCTGTACTTCACTCGACGCTTCTGACCGCTGCCCGTTCGCTTGCGTCCGCTGATAATAAATCTCGTAGGAAGTGGTGGAGCTTGCTGGGCTTCGAACACCCTGGAACTTCTGAGTCACACTCTACTCCCCCATCATGACCGTAGACGCACACCATCCTTCAACTACTCCAACGGCACCGCCCACACTGGTTTGTGCCGGCGCCTTCCGTCAGCGATCCCCCCCTGTCTTCTGCGCCAAAAATGACAAAGATGTTTAAGATTGGATCTCCTATTACTAGCCAATGAGGGCCCACAACCAGCGGGATGATGTCAGCCAGTTGAGAAATTTACCATTCTATCTTTCGGACATTGCGAAACTTTCGTTTCTAAACCATGAAACCGACCTCACTACGTGGTTGGTCGTCAAGACTAGCTTTACGCAAGTTCTCGGTCGGCCAGCAATAAGAAAGCTGTGTGCAGAACGACGTTTACCTACCCTATCCCAACCAATGGGAGAGAATTTCCCGAGCTATGTTGAGGAGATTCTTCACCTTTTTTAACGGGTGAACGCGTTGATGTCAGAGGAGAAGATCAAACTAATAATGAAGGGAATTGAGAACGACGCGTTCCAAATGTAATTATCGAAGAGTCCTCACACTATCCTCCAAGTCATAGAATTGTGTCAGAGTTAAGACGAGTTGCCCAGGCAACGGCTTCACACCCGACGTCCCCCAAGTGCTGCCGACCCTCTGCCAAGAGTTGGAGTCGTCGTCGACAACCACGCTACAGCGTTCCTAAAAATTCAGGAGTTCGTTCGCCCAGTGGTTGCTCGCCATCAATCTTTGATGTCTTCTGTCGTTGACCCACCGCTTGCTTTGCCACCTCGAATTCGCGACTTCATCCATGAGCAAGCTGATCCAGCCGTTTCCCCAGCCCAAGAACATACGCCACTCACTGCACCTCCGACGTCGCAGAAGCAGTTGCCGACCTCGCCCAAGCACGCTTTAGTCCGTTCGCCTGCGTCCGCTGCTAATAAATTTCTTAGCAGTACGAACAATCCACATGACGGTCCTTAGGTGTGGCTTTGCATAGGTACTTTCTTTTAACGATAGCAAAACTCATTGAAAGCAAAAACTCCGTCGGGGCAGGTGAAAAAAGACAATGACAATTTCGTCGTAGATACGCGAGAAATACTTCAGCAGTACACCGCTTCTCTTTTTCTTCAAGGATCCATGATTTAACCCGCATTCGCCGCATTGCTAAGTGTTCAGGATCTCACTCGACACACACGCTGCCTCTTCAAGGAGCGGTGTGTCCGGGCCACCGTGGCCTCCTCACGGTGGCGCGGAGGAGGCCACCATCAGTTGTAATGGACGGGTTGACTATATTACAGTTTTCCTACTATCCTAAAATTGCTTGTTGGAGATAACACATTTCAAGTCCTTGAGATCCATTACGCAAACAGGCAGATGTTACTTGCACCAGAAATCGAAACACACATACAACTGGTTAGGTACACTCACTAATAACCTTCTTCATTATTTATTTTATTGCACAAATCGCAACAAATGGGCCAGCAAACTGGCCATAAGAATGCAAGGTTACACTAACTTTTTGACAAAACACCCTTTATGTACTGAAGCGCGAAAGCATCTTGAATACTCGTGTATTTCATTCCACTTCGGGGAATATGTCGAAAGAGGTATCATCCTTGAGATTATTTCCAACTGGATATATTTGGAAGCTCAGCAGCTATTTTTCATCAATTGCAATATGTGTCGTCAATTATTAGGAAGTCAATTTACGATTTACTTTTTTTCTTTTCCATGTGTTTCGATTTCACGTCCTAAAAAAATATAACGAAGCCACTAAAGAAGACAACTAATTAAAATCACGCGCGAAACGCGATTTGTCTTGTGGTACCGTCCCAAACACGTTGCACTCTAACCAGCAGCGTTATTAAAAATGATAAAACTTGAAAATAATAGCTATTTTTCTCTCCGCGATAAATATGGCTCACCAATTTCTGATTTCCTTGAACCTTATATTTTATTTTGTTCACCGTTTACAAAAGAACCTGCCGATGAACGTCGTGATTTACCATTTTAAGATTTTACACCAATGGAAGGTATTGATTTTGTAGGCCAGAAGGCATCGTTAAGGTTATAAATGGCGTCAAGTGGGCATCATTCTGTGGTATAAACGCTGTCGGTGCCAAAGTGTTAAAAACATGAAGTATGTGCGTAGTTCGGTTCTTTGAGTTATTTTTCAGTAATCACTTGGAACAGGCACCCTTCCGAGAAGCTAGAAAATAGGGAGCGTCCTTCCAGTCTTCAAGACAAATGACTGGTCTTCCCCAGGTAACCATCGTCCCATTTCACTCAACAGCGTATGCTCGAAAATCATTAAACACGTCATCTACTCTCATGCTGCTAACTTCCTAAATTCAGTGAAGTTCTTTCACCCCAATCAATATAGCTGCCGGAAAGATAAGTCATGCGAAACGCAATCAGCTTTATTTTTTCATGATATTCACTTAAACCTCGCCTAACATTCCAACTGACGCCCTGTTCTTATATTTCGCAAAGGCTTTCGATAAGGTTGCACCTTCTCGTCTTTTGCTAAAATTATGATGCCTAAACATCCATCCACTTGTTCTTAACTCGATCCAGTGTTTTTTTCACTAAACAAAAACTGTTCGTATACGCTAACCACCTCACATCTTCTGTTTCCTCCGTTCTGCCTGGTGTACTTCACAGCACGGTTCTAGGGCCGCTCCAATTATTAATCTGCATTAATGACCTGCCATTCACTGTAACCTCTGTATTACGTCTTTTCACTGATTAATGTGGCCTTTACCGCCCTGTAAATAACCTCACTGACGTCTCTTCCCCTCGCGGGGATCTTTCCTATTGAAGACTGATGTGTTATATGGCGCACGTCCCTGACGATTAGTAAGACTTTACACATTTCATTCCATCGTCGACCTAAGTTCATCCCTCCTGCCTACAAGATTAATAACTGTACTTTATCTACCAGCGACTCCTTCAAGTACTTACGAATTCATCTCTGTAAATATTTGTCTTGGACAGATCACGTAAACCACATACTTATTTCAGCTAACAAAATGCCTTATTATCTTAGCCGTAACCTCTTCATGGCACAACCACCTGTCAAATCAGTAGCCTATAAAACGCTCTTGCGACAAAAACTTGAATGGGCACGTGATATCATTGATCCTTACCAAACTAATCTCACTAAAGCCATTGAGTCTGGTAAGAACCGTGCTGCTAGATTTATTCTTTAAGCTTACTCATATCACACTAGCGTTTCAACACTTATATCTAATATGAACCTGTCACCTCTTACCTCTTGTCGTCGCATTTCTCGCCTATGCCTTTACCACATGTATTTGAATCCATAGCGGTATTCCATAGCTGGCCGCGTTACGGCCAGCTGATCCAGCTGGGTCATCGTGTTCGTCGAACAGACCATACGGACTCGGTAATGCCGCCACGAGCCCCCAACACTACATTCCTGCAGCCATTCATCGTCCGAACTGCCTGAGACTTGAATGGCCGTCCGAGACAAACTGCCCTCATCCGCGGTACAGCGAGCTGTGGATCTGCCATCGAGTGCTTTGACTTATCTTTCATCTCATCTTCATCATTGCCGCCTTTTCGTGCCCACCCCTCATGTAATGTCCTGTTAGACCTTTGAGATATTAATAAGCAATAAACAATACTGCTTCCCGCCTATTCAAATAAACGAGCATAAGAAAAAGGATTGTCCTATCTGCTACAGCCGATTTCCAAAAGTTCCACAAAACTTGAATATAATCACCCCTCCTGAGAACCCTTGTGCAATATATTGTACTTGAATTGTCTTTTTACAATGTTCCCTCTGAAGCGATTACTAAAAATACTCAATCTGGCTATCAAGTGCATCTGGAACTGTACAGAAGTGATTTATTCATTTGACATCTGTGTTGTCACAGGTAGCGAAAATCAGCCTTGAAGCGCGCTTCAAATTCTTTGCGAGTGCGTGGAAATCCAGGACGCAGCAGCAACATAGCAAGGTACTACACCTAGTTCTAACTTCATCTCTTCACTTAGGCAATGTAACATAGTTTTTACCATCAAAACACGAGATGGTTATTTCTTTCCTCTACACGAAGAGGCTGCTTTTAGAAGGATATATATATATATATATATTGACGAAGGCGCGGCCCTGGCCACAACGTCAGTAAGGTCCTGTAGTTTCTCCTATGTGCTTCTATTCTTGGGGCTATTTCCGTGCTGGATCTTGTGATTCCATGCTTCAATACTAAACTGGGTGTTTCAGCGAACACTTTCAAAACTTTTTAAGGGTTGCCTGTGGCAGATGGCACAATACTAGTTCATGAGGCGGTCTACTCAAAACAGCGGAAACTACCTGCATAAAGAAATTGAAATGCATAATCGACCAATACCAAAATTTACGAAAGCGGATTTTAAACTAATTACCATGTGGCCTCTATTGAAATATACAAATCCTAGCCATGGAGTTCGCAAGGCGGATCCACGTGGAACAAATCCTCAGGATGACACAAGTTTCGAGATATTCATTCCCTAACTTTGAGGTGAAATGCACTGCCATTCTAGTTGCTTTCTTAATAAAACGTCGATTTATGCCTTTCAAGTTGTTTTTTCGTCCATGTTCAATTCCATTAATTTATTATGTCTTTAATTCACTCAGTAAGTACACAAGCACTCTCCCCTATGTAGTCCTTGGTCTGATTGTTTGCTGACTTTTTATGGTATCATGATTAAAAATTGGGCCCTGTGGTTAACTTCCTTTCTTCTCGTTCTCACATAACGAGGGTCTCGAATCCGGCAACATTGATGCCTACAGACACATGTGTGGATTTATTGACCAGTTGTTGTCACCCAAAGAAAAGTTCATCATCCGCCACCAGGATTTGTGAGTGGTGGTGCTGGCTAACAGTCCCAAGGTAAGGTCTAGTAGTAAAACAGAAGTACCCAAGGAAGCGGACGGGGAAACAGTGACTAGGTAACTGAATTGGTAGAGCATCGCGTGCATAATGCAAAGAAGTTGGAACACTCCCCACCTGCGGCAAGCAGTTTTTTTCGTCCACTTTCATTTCCATTAATTTATCAGTTCTTGAAATAAATAGGGAAGTACACGTAACTTCCACAATGATGTCATTGGTGCCATTGTTTGCTGGCTTCTTACTATATATATATATATATATACACGGCAGCATCGCAAAGATACAGCCTTCAAATCCGTTCCTGTTTATTCTACAGATAGGCTTCCTGCACCCTGCACAGGCGTGCTACGAGCTACAACCACCGTCCCGAGCTGCTTCTATCGTCGACGAGGATCTGCTGATGCACCCAGCCTCAGTCGGCGAAAGCTATAGGCCCTTCCATGATGGCGCTGGTGTCACATCGACAGATATGCTGGGATCATCGATGACGACAGCATGGAGCGACCATATAAAGCAGGACGCATACGGCACAGCAGGCAGTGTGCACGGCAGCATTGCAAAGATGCAGCCTTCAAATCCGTTCCTGTTTATTCTACAGGTGAGCAGACGCTATGACAAGTCGTCTTAGTAACGATGTCTGCCTAATTCTGCTGCCGTGCCCACGGTCGCTTCGCGAACCCTTTTGCAAATTGTTTGTTTTCTTGCGCATGTTGTTACTTCTGGGTGGAGATGTTGAGTTTAACCCAGGCCCTACACTAGATGACATAGCAGAACAGTTAAAGGTAATTGCAGGGGATATTCAAGAAATTAAGAATGAATAATCTATAACAAACACTAGACTTAATGCAATTGACAAGAAACTTGAAAAGATAGCTGTCAATGAAAAACAGATCTCAGAGAACAATAAACGAATATCTAACTTAGAAAAAAAACCTAATGGCTATGGAAAATAAAGTCGAGGATCTGGAAAACCGGAGCCATCGGTTCAACCTTGTCATATACGGTGTTGAAGAAAAACAAAAGGAAACAACAGACATGCTTCTTGAATTGGTCGAAAAGAAGATTTTACACCGGTATACTTCAGATAAAAACCAAGGGAATCGAAAGAATCCACCGGCTGGGTAAAAACAAGCAAACTGATACTTCTAGACTAAGACCCATAATCCTCAAACTACTCGATTGCCGAGACAAAGTTTCAATCCTCAAGCACTGCCCGCTGCTCAAGGGCTCAGGTTTCTCTATCAGTGAAGATTTTTCTCGTAGTATTCGAGAAATAAGAAAGAAGCTGTGGGATCGAACGAAAGAATATCGGGACAGGCAGGAAAGGGTGTCGCTAGTCTATGATAAAGTGCGTATAAAGGGTCACCTTTTTGCTTGGGATAGTGACGACAAAGATTTAGTTGAAGTTCAAAAAACGAAAAAAACGACGCCTTACAGAAGAGAGTCACTCGAAGTCGACAGAAGTAACTTTGTTGAATGTGAACGCACGACTTGCAAATAAAATAGACCAATTCTAAGCTCTTGTTTTAGAAATTAACCTGACATTATTGCTGTCACAGAAATGTGGCTTCACTCCGATATCTTAGACCATGAAGTTTTGCCGCCGGGATATGTGATTGTGCGCAGAGATAGGGGCACTAGAGGTGGGGGTGTTGCACTTTTCTTTAAGAAAGAACTACGATGCACCGTTTTACCAGAAAAGCCAGAAATTGAGGCGGTGTGGTGCAAAGTACAGCTGCAGAAAGGCTGCATATTTGTAGGAGCTATCTACAGACTGCCTAACGCTGAGACAAGCTTTCTAGAACTTCTTCTGGATTATATGCATGATCACATGACTAACGAAAAAATTATCGTGGCTGTTGGTCTTAACCTGCCTGAAGTGGAATGGTCGTCAAGAAAAGTGCAAGGTACTGCGAATGACGTCATATTAGATATATTGTTCAACTTTAACCTCAAACAACTCGTACGCGTTCCCACACGTATCCAGGGCAAATCCAGTTCTCTCCTAGACGTTTTCTTGTTAGCGACCATTTCCTGAACGAACAGACATGCACCGAAATCTTAGACGGCATATCCGATCATAAATTAGTCCTATGAACACTGCCTCTGCCTGTTCTTGTACGACAGCACGGCCCTGCAAAACACGTTCTTGCATTCAATAGAGCAGAGAACGAAGCAATAATCCCATATCTCACTCACGAATTTCTCGTCGATAGATTATGTATTGTTGCAATTCAAAGCACACGTGATGCATTGTATTGAACATTTTGTCCCACTAGAGCGCAAACTTACAAGAAAGTATAATCCATGGATCACGTTCGCGTCCTCGCCGGACCTACAATAAAGTTTATTTACTCACTCACTCATGGATCACCCGCGAAATAATTCACGTTAAACGTAAAATTAGTAGGCTGAGGAAAGCTAGGAGGTCTGGTATAGCCGCTAATTTCATTACCCAGATTTCCGCGTTATCTAAAACAATGAAAAGCAAAATACGCGTTTCCAAAATGCACTACTATGGTACTACTCTGTCCACGTTCATGAAAACATCACCAGAAAAATTATGGCGTTAAGTGAATGGTAAGCAAAGCGATAGAAAGGCTTCTCCTTCAATAGAAACAAAAGATAAGGCGGATCAATTCAATCGCTACTTCCAGTCGATTTTTGCAATCGATAATGGACTAGCGCAACATTCCCCGATTATACCATCGACCAAAAATAAATTACTAGGAACCCCAGAAATAACCGACAGTGGTATACTGCGTCTGCTATTAAACCTTGATGAGAAAAAGAGCTGTGGCCCAGACGGGATACCAAACGCTGCTCTCAAACGGTATGCAGAACCAGCTAGTAAGTATCTACGCTTAATATTCACAAAATCTATCCAGGATTCACAGATTCCTTCTGAATGGAAAGTCGCAAAAATAATCCCAGTGCATAAATCCGGTGAGAAGACGATCCCATCAAACTACAGGCCCATTTCCTTGACGTGTACCAGCTGTAAAATACTCGAGCATATTGTCCTCAAATTCATCACAAAGTTTGTCAAAGACAATGATCTGCTACACCCCAACCAGTACGGATTTCGAAGAGGCCTATCGACCGTAACGCAGCTCGCCGAGATAATGCACGACTTGGCCCAAGGCATTAATGAACACTCCCAAGTTGACATAATTTTCATGGATTTCTCGATTTAAGCCAGTACAAATTTAAGCCAGTACAAATATCTGGCTGTGATAATAACTTCTGATCTCAGTTGGGCAGTTCACACGGAAGCTATAACCGCGAAAGCAGTAAAAAATTGTTCTTCCTTAAGCGGACGCTGCGGCACGCTGACCGTGACACTAAGCTTTTAGCGTACACCACACTTGTCCGACCGATTCTAGAATACGCCAATATAATCTGGTTCCCCTTCACAAGTAGCGGTATCAGCATGCTTGAAAATGTGCAGCGCAAAGCGATTAGATTTATTTTTAACCGCTATCGACGCCTTGATTCCCCCACAGAGTTGCTACGCTGTGCAGGTTTGCCATCACTCCAAAGTCGAGATAAAATTCACCGCCTGAAGTTGTTATATATGCTAATGCACAACTATATTAGGTTTGACCACACAAGATACGTCGAAACTAAACAAACAAGGCAACTACGTCATACACATAATCTCACACTCCAAGAATGTGCATGCAAGAACAATACATTCTATTATTCTTTTTTCCCTAGATGCATTCGGGAATGGAATACCCTTGACCGACTTGTAGTCGAACCGCAAAGAATTGATGATTTCCTTGAGATGTTGCATAACTCACTTAATACATACTCATCAACCTGATGTCATTTATATATATTTTCCATATGATTATTTATTTTTTCTATTGGCATGCTTGTCAATACTCGTATTCATACTTACTGTTGTACGTATATTATTCCTTCTTATTCGTACTTGTTTAGCATATCTACCTTGACAATTGCTATTATTACCGTTGCTTCCTGGAACCCACTCCTGTAATAACCCTGCCACAGGGTTGACAGGATGTTGAAATAAATAAATAAATAAATAAATATATATATATATATATGTACACACACCTACCACTTGGCATGTATCCACATTTTGCCAAGACTTTCATCCTGCTAAGCTCACGCGTTGAACACTAGCCGGGCACAACTGCGTGGCCCTTATTTGTCTAGCCTGTGGGACACTGTTTGTAATATCGGGCGTACTGCAACATTGCCCTGCTCATCCTCGTTGTCCTATTGATGGCAACGGGTCAAAATGATGAAGACACGCTGATGTGCGCGTCTTTTTCATTCTACATATCGGAAGCGAGCGCCCGTTCTTCGTCACACCATTGCTTAATTTTCGGAGGTACGAAGTTAGTCGCGAAAGTTCACGCCATGTACGTGATGCTTTACCGATGGTCGAAACCTCGCGTATTCAGCAATTACAGGGTAGGTCTTTGATGACAAAGCCGATTCCGCATTCATTCGATGCTTATTTGCATAAAGCGTAAAGCTAGGTATGTCGCTGAATTCAGGGAAGTTATAACTTGAAGCGTTCCACTGAGTGCTGGTGATCTGGCCGACTATTACATCGATTTAAGACTGGCTATTATTGTGACCTCCACTACTGGCATGTTTAAAAAAATCGGATAGAACCAGTCTAAGATCATTGCCTAACTAATAGGAGAGCCCGTAATTCGCGCAGCACATGTTCTTTATTCTACCTTCATTGCAGTCGACTGAGCGGAGGGTAACGTTACTTAAGTTGCCTTCAGAGGATTCGACATTTGTGCAAATTGGTACTGGTGGAACATCTTGACTGGACTGCGCAAACAACGAAGACACAAGTAAGGAGAAATACAGAACATCGCTGAACCGCAATTAACCTTATTGGAAAGCACACGCACTGCGCTTCTCTGGACCTCTGCTGATCGAGCACTCTCATGCCGCTCAAGGTTGTCGGCATTGTGACAGCGTACTGGTGGCAGTGCTCTTACACTCTAGTGTCGCGCATAGTCTGTACCTACTTTTCAACTTTTGGCACTGCCTCAAGTATTGGTGACATGTTTCTTGGTGCAAGCTCGGGCTCTACACATCGTAGGAGAAAAAATTTTCTAATTGTAGAATAATGTAACTTTTTCTTAGCTCGTTGCTCGGGTTAACGCATTGCTGCCGTCCGTAGCTCTAAAGGCGAGCCAGAGAAGGGAGATAGGCGAGAGCAAAGCGACGGAAGCTTCCGTTCGTGGAGGCGCACACGGCGTCGCGTGCAGTGAGAGCGGAGTGGTCGGTGACGTGAGGTAAAGCTCTGGTAGCTGCAACACGAGTAATTGCGTTGCCCTCCGCTGCCTCTATCGGGGAAGTTTTGCTGAATGACTTAGGCGCCTTGCGTTTCTGTTTGCCGTCGCATCCCTTTAACTAAACGGGTAACTATTACGGTGGCGATGCCTCGCTCCGCGCGCTTTCGCAAGCCGGGCTGCGCCAGTGTGGGCATAGAAAGCCGGCGTGCATTCGGGCAATCGGAGAAGAGCATAGTAGTTTAGACGAGGACGCTACAGAACATTCTCTACACAAACATCATGGAAGAACACGGACATTCGGCTCCTAAGGAGTTCGGCGAGCACGAGATCGCGTGCGAAAACGTCTAGCTGATAGCAGAGCAAACGCAAAAAAAAATGTTTTTTTCACACTAGTAACCGCCCTGTGATTTTCTTTACGCGGTCATGCTATCGAGACTACAGAGATAACACGTAGATTGGTGGAGAAGCCAATGACATTGTCTCGCATCTATAAATAAACATCATATGCCAATATCAGGTAACCTTCCGTTTGCAGTCTTCGGAATAGCCAGTTTGAGAATATCAGGTGGCTTACCGAGCCGGTGATTGCTTGAAGGCACAACAGCATTAGCAAGCTTTGGCTCTTGTCATATAAAGACTTCTACATGCGTTGGCATGGTTGACACAAAGTAGGCATCAAAGCTGTCTATCGGAATGCCCTAATATTTGTCTTGTAAAAATTTCGCATGCCTACAGCTAACCTTTATGTTACCATTGTTTACGAAATGCAGAAACTGCATCCCCTAGTTGCGTGACACGAGTAGTTACGTGTCTGAGCAATTCATCTGTGCTTCTTGCGTCATATAAAAGTACGTATCCAAACCAGCTTTCTCAGTTTTATGCCCTATTTGACAGACAAAGCTTTTAGAATTTTAGTTCTAAAACGTTCATGTAATGTTAGTTCTATCCCACGTGAGACAACAACATTCTTACAGTGACGCAGTAAAAGAAAAGATAGGGCTAGTTTAACAAGGTATAGATATTTTCGCTGCTCATTGCGTGGTAAAAGTTTTTAAGTACAAAAGAGGGAAAATAACACATATTTAGAATCACTAGTGCAGCAGCAATCGAAACTTTTTCTGCACACTCCTAGCTACCGCTTCAAGATTTTGAACGACATACTACCACTAGAACCTGCAAGGACAAGAAATGTATGTGTGCTGTAGATTACCACATTTGTAAGGGTCTCGCCGCATACTTACACAATCATGGTGCTAACAATAAGGGACATGATTACAAGAGCCTTCGAAGCAGCCATTGCGAATATTGTGCACTAGCAGGTCTCCACTGTACTGTGAACAGGGTAGCTAAGCGCCGCCGCCTTTTATACACGAACAGCTCCCGCCTCTCTCCTCCTTCCCCCATAAACAAAATACGTAGAGCGAGGTAGGGAGTGAGATAAATGCAGATTCTAAGAAGGCAAAGTTCATGAGAGCAGCATTATTGATGAAGGTGGGGATGATCAATAAAGTGACTCGGCCTTTCCTAGGCACAATATATCTTTGTCTGTTCCGTAATCATTTGTTCGCGTCCCTTTTCCATAGAACTTTTTTTCAGCGCAAGAGAAAACGTACTCGCAGGGTTGTTTGTTCTTTCTTTTTTTTTCGTTTGGGAATGATACAGCTGGAAAAACGCGCCCCTGCGGGCCTCTAAGAACGTCGCAAATGTAATCGGCTGCTACGGGTGGTGTTTTTAACGCCAGCATGAAAGAAACACTTGAGTATACTTGAGGAAAATAAATCTCTATAACGCTTCTACAAAACTCCTTGAGTAAAGCTTTCGCTAATTTCTAGCACAGCAAATATCGAATAAATATCGCTACGCTAATTTCTAGCACAACAGAATTGCAAAAAAATTACAAAATTGCACTCGGTCTCCTATAGCGCCGGACCTGCCAACGTGGACCTGTAGGACTTATGCATTCGCTCGATGTCCCACTGCTGCAATGTTAGGAAGCCGCTATTCTGCTGCTGCCCATTTTCGCTCATTAGGTACGTTCTACTGGATGTGTTATCATTCACCGGCCCCGTTCTCATGTACAGAAAACAGGCTGGTCGAAAGAAAAATTTTGCTCATAAAAAATTCATCATACAGCAGGGCGAAACTTGGCACAACTGCCCCAGAGAGATCATAGTTGTGATTATTTTTTGAACTGGCATGTGTTATAAAGTTGAACTGTCAATGCAGCATAACTCACTAGTAAACTAAGGAGAGAGGAGAACACAATATGTACAAGAAATACTTACAATTTGCTGCACACAAAATACAACTCATTTTATAGAAAGTAACTTCGGTAATTAGAATATGTTATTAGCGACAGCTTGCGTAGGCCCATGTTTGTTTTTTCTGAAATTGTGTTCACCCAGTGGCTGTCGTCTACACTGTAAAAAAACTGTTAAAGTAAAGAAAAGTAACAGAAATGTTCCGTATCGCAAAAGGATTTTTCTGTGAATGTTGTATGACAGAAACCTGGTAGAAGAAAAAAAACACAAATTTTGTCTTGTTCTTACAGCCTATAAATCAAGTTATAACTGAAATAGAGGCGTTGTAAATTATTGTAGCTGCAGAAATTAATATAAAATAAAATTTTAGGGTTCTTTTCTTTTCATACACGCCGTTTCTTGTTTATACCACGCCCGACGCGTTGTTTGCTGTACTGTGTTGACGCCCGTGCCATAAAAAAGATGGCGGCTCTTTAACTCAACGCATGTCGGCACTGCCGCGTTTCTTCTTCCGCCAATCGGAAGACGTGAGGGGTTTTCTTTTCACATATATTTCAAACCATGCCCAACTTATTTTCTTGACCAATGCTTTCCGCGCGTTTATAACATAGAACAGGACTACAATGTAGCCCGCGACGAAAATTCAGGCGGACAGTGACAAAATTCAGCAGCTACGTGTTCCGACGTTTCAGCGTACGTTGCGCTTTGTGAGGTAACACGGGATTTGGGCTATAAGTTGGGCTTTAGTGTCTACACCGAAGCTGTATATGGCTATGCGATTCGTCAGTCCCTCCGTCAGTCGGTCGCCTGTACACCGAAAGCTCCTCCTGCGCCGCTCCACGCGCATGCGCAAAAGAAAAAAGAGAGAAAGAAGGGTGTGTGGTGTGTGAACACCACCTAAGTAGCATAAGGCGTGTTTACTCCGATCCATGATGTCATGCTACCAGGCCGAAAATTTCGATTGACAAGGCTGGCGTAAGGTGAAAATCACTGTTGCCTACTCAGGAGCATCCTCATTAGATTATATGGCAGTCGGGCCAGGTGACATGACGTAAGGCACGTTGTTAGGCTTGTCGGTTCATGAATTCAGCAAAATTTTCAACTGCGTGAAGAACATATGACATGAGCAGAAACATAGCGGCACGCTGAAAGCGCAGATGACGTCATGGATATGAATGAAAAGGCGTTGTGCTATCTAGAAGGTGCTGATAGTGTAGTGACGTCGTTGCTGTGCGTTGCAGCTGAGCGCGCGACCAGCAGTTTCTGTCCGGCACCGAAACGGCTAGGCCACGCGTCATACCTACTCCTTAGAAGAAGGCAGCTTTCGACCAGTAACGCCGCAAGCAGAACCGGGAACATGCTCGTCTATGCCATGCCGATTCTCCAGCCCGGGCGAAAGAACAGGCTCGAGGAGCAGAGCGTAAGCAGCAAGTGGATACTAAATACCCGGCAGCCGATGAAGCCGTCATTTAATGTAGCGCAGGGACTAAGCCAGTGATAAACACCGTCATTTAACGTAGCGCAGGAATTAAGCCAGTGATAAACACCGTCGTGGGCCGTTCCAGTTGCGCTGGTTAACCATTCGTACCGAGTGCATGGGCAGTGATTTTTGTTATATTACACGTAACAGCTAGCCAGTGCGCTTGACAAATGTATTACTGTTTTTTTGCATTTTCTGATTGTATTGTCTTTGCTGTGACTTCGAGAAAAAAAATGAAAGGATGCGTGAGTTCTCAACAAAGCTCATTCAAGGTCTCGGGATGGAATCCCGGCCATGGCGGCCACATTTCGATAGGGGCGAAATGAGAAACCGCCGTGTACTTAGATTTAGGTGCATGTTAAAGAACCCAGGTGGTCCAAATTTCCGATGGCCACCACTACGTCGTGTCTCCTAAAGGGAAGCTGAAGAGTTTGGCAGAAAAAATTACTGAAGAGCTGTACGTAATGGTTTTCAACCCGCGTAATTCGAATATCGCTACGAAATTGAGCGCAAGAAAGCACAAACAGATTTTATTTCGACGAAAAGTGCAGCGGCACACTCGGGGCAGCTCGCGCGCCTCGTTTCCGCCTATGATTGGTTGGGCGCCTCGTGACGTCAACAATGGTGTTCGTCCGGACCGACCACTGCCGCCACACATGAAGCAGAGTGCAAGGTAGTTTGGCGCTGTGGTATGGTGAGACGGTCATGGTAGATTACCGTCTTGCGTTTCTCTGAGGAGTTCGGCGTTGCTCCCTACATCTATGTAGCCGGCCTCTCCAAGAAGCAAAAGCTGCTGGTAGCAAGCAGTGCTTTCGACGCGAACGCAAGCGAAGTTTTAGCATCTCCTCGTGTTATAGATGTTCTTTGGTGAGTATGTTTTTTGCAAAACTGTATTCAGCAATCCTGTGAGTTCGTTTCCGGGGAAACAGCTCTACTGTTATGTTCTTGCATGCCTCCTCGTGGAACGTAAGCAGGGACGCGATCGCCAGCATTTGTGCGCTGCCCCAAAGCTGTCGGCAATCTACAGAGATGATTTACATGCGGGAAATGTTTTCTGGCTCTTGTAGGACGTGTAGTGACATTCATCAGCGCGTCATCTGCGCGCTACTCGTAACCGGAGCCGTAAAGGCGGCGAATTCCGTCGGCTAGGTGAGACAGCCGCTTTTCCTCTGTGCGCGAGGGGGAGCGCAGCATCCTGGCGTGCGCCAAACACATGCAAACTTTACACATGCAAACTTTACACTTGCACTATCTTATGGTAGCTGCATGTAGGCTGTTTCACAACACACGTGCGAATAGAAAATTAACGGCGGTTTTCGACAAAACGTGCGTCAAGGATGGGAGATAAACATGTGCCTTCCGTTCGGCGTGCTAACACGAAGGAGCTAGCAGTAAATCAAAATCCAGGTTTGGCTGAGTTCGTGTATTCATAAGATCTTCCAAGACCAGTTACCATCCGTCCACCCGCACCCGTCCCGCCTTTCTGCGTTCGTTACCCTGACCTTCTCGCGCTGCGTTTAGAAAGCCTGCTAGCAGCAAGTGTACTCTCACTCATTCACGCATTATTGATTAACTCTGGTAGTAATCGTCGTCACGGAAGTGGTTAGAGCACAGTAATGTTGTTGTTTACGCTTGAAATTCTTCCACTTCGCTGCAAGGTTCTTGTCTTGCGGGAAGCAATGAAACATCGTCGCGGCCGCTGGTGTTCGTGCAACCGTAGGCAGCACAGAACGCAGGCATGATCGGCCCACCACTTCAATTGATGCTGCACACGTCAACTACCACTCTACACACACAAAAGAATGCTGGGTCCAGCGAAGCAGATTATGACGGCACGAACGCAGGAACAAGCGCGGTCAGGCACGGTCGCGGAGACTGCGACGAAACGGAACACCAGTGCTTACGGCATTACGCCGCGGTTTCCGGCCGCCGCTCGCATCGTCAGCGTCAGCAGCAGCGTGCGGCGCTCGACAGAGGGCGGAGTGACCGCGCAATTTTATCCGGCGATTACGTCGCTCCTAAGTGAAAAATCCCGCCCGAAATTTTACCTGCATGGTTGACGAGGTTCCCGCATCCGTATATGAACGCCTTATTGAATTCGACAGGCTCTTTAGCTTCCCTTTAATAAAATCGCGTTTTTAGCGACTAAAACCCTGTAATTTAATTTTTTAACAAAGCTCACTCTGCCACGTTAGTTCTTAGCTACGATCAAGTGTTTGGTTCATTGAAGTGACCGGAAAGTGCTACATTATTTCGGTTGTGTAATATTTTATTTGTTCTAATTTGTTTTATGCACCCAAATAATATTTTATTTTGGGGCACAGAGCATACGGTATTCATTTTGTTCGTTCGTTAGCTGCGATTCGACTGTTTTAGTACGTTACCGTCAGCAAATGGTTTTGCTTGGCCACTGACTAAATCGTTTCGTTTTGAATGTAGCGAGGACACTGTACTGCTTGGATCGGTGTATTATCTGCGCATTTTAGAAGCACAGCGCAGAAGGTCGTAGTACGCTAACAGCGAAGATAAGCTATTATCACGCATGTGGCCACAAGAAATTTCTCGCATCTCGTCTGCTCTTACTTCCTGTGCCTCAAAAATTATAGATAAGTGTATCAATGATGGACTGCAAAAATAAGGAAAAGAATGGTCGAACATTGCATAAATCGAGCAGCAGTAAAGCACTTAGTAAAAGAAGTAAAAAAGCAGCATGTGTCACTGTTTCACGTAACCAATACTGTATAGGTAATGTAATGTGTCCACCCGTTTAAATTATGCCAACTATTTTCTACGTTGTGCCATTCTGCAGGACAATGCTACAAAAATAGCTGACGTGGGCTTTCTTTGCGACGTATGTACGGTACACTCGAAGCCTCGTGTTGGTATTGCATATAGTAAATGCTGTAAATATTTGGTACTGAAGTAAATTCCGATTTTTTTTTTCAATTTTTTCTGTTCAACGTTGCTGTAGAGGAGACGTAGAGCAGGCAGCACACCGGAGTTCGGATTACAAGGGGCTCGCTTTAAATGCAGTTTTGCCTTTCATGCCGTGTGCTCTTGCGCGCCGTTTCCAGCGCTGATAGTAGAGGCGGTACAAAAAACGCGCTGAGAGGACAGACATCTACAGAGAAAGAGATGTTGTCGTGGACTTTATGCTCTCCTTCATTCAAATAGTGCAGACGTTAGCATCTTTACGCATTCTGCACAACGTGTGTGCATACAGCGTGACCGCGTTTCGCGCAGACACCGTGACACAGGGGAGACGCTCATGCATGCCTTCTTGCCAACTATTGCATGTTTTGACCGCAACTAGCTTGCGTTGCGCGGAAGCAAACTTCGCTTTCAGTATTATAATTCAATTGCAGTAAAGAGCCAGCTTCACGTGTATGTAGATGATATACGGTGTTCTTTGTCTTTTTTTAACGCGATAGCAACTACATGGACACTCCCGCTGCATTTTCGCCGGTGCAGTCAGCGTCGCCGTCGCCGTGATGTTTCGTAAAAAGTCCAAGGGCGATAACACCGTTCTCGCGCGTCGGATGCTCTATGTGCGAGCGAAAGCACGCGAGGGAAGCCGACAATGGCGGTGCAATATGGCGCTCACGAAAAAAAGAAAGCGGAGCGCAACGTCTGCCGTCGCGCGAAATGCCCTGGAACGGCGAGAGGGAAGCAGGAGAGATTCGGTGTTTTGCTCCGGCAGCAACTGCGCATTTTACGACCATGCCTAAGGGGAACTGACGATCGCAGCCCAATCACGGGCGCGACATATGGAGGAAAGCGGGTGGCAGCGCGAGAGGGAGGTGGCGGCTTCCACTCCGCCAAAAAGTGAGTACTTTGCGCGGACGCGTCGCGTCACTCGCGCCGTATCTTGAATGTGATCTGCAGACGGCTCATACCTTTGCGCGCGCTGAGTTGTCGCCGCCCTTGGGTTGAACCCGTAGATCGCACGAAGGTCACTTCTCTCGCATCTGCTCCTGCGCGTGCTCACACCAGCGTTTTGACAGTGTGCGCGCTCATCGAGTGTGACGTGTTCATGTTTGCTTGTGCGCTCTGACGCCGTGCTTGTCAGTTGAGTTAGTAAGCGAATGATTCCACATTTCTACTGCCCAGAAAACTACTATCCTTACGTCGTATAGCTGTCTACTAATTTGTTGTCGTCATCAATGCTTCACATTTCCGGCGACACTGCCACTCCTAATTTCTAATTCGAAAAATATAAAAAGCGCGTGGAGCACATAGCACAATTCGGCCTATTGATATTGATTACATGAAGAAGTCTACTTGAGCGACAGATTGTAATGGTCTGGTTGCTAATTAAAACGGTTTATTGAATAACTTCATAAGTATTCGATTTGAAGCATATGCACAGCTTTAGAATTTGCATCACTTCAAGCCATTGCACCACTGATCTCCTTCTAATCCGCAATTTCAAAACGTGTCCTTAAGTGAATCTTAAGATTTGTTTAGAAGAGTTATATTATAGGAAGTCGTGAGACAGTGTGCATGCTCGTTTTTAATATCACATTCAAACAGGCTGCATGCTTTAAGAAATGTTTCAACCATAGTTGCGCAGACGGTATGTTAATGTTGTCATGAGTAGGTGAAGTGCAACACAAAACAAAAAAAAAACTGCCAGTGAACTAAGATAGTGGGAGGGCGATAATAACGCTTGTAGCTGAACCTGTGGAGCCCAACATGGGAGCTTTTTTTTCTTTGTCTTCATTGACTGTGGTTCCCTTAAAATGAAGCTAGTCAGAGCCTCAATTAACCGGAAGTTCACACATTCCCTAGCTCAGTGCACATTGTCGATAATAAAATGAAGCTTGTCAGTGCAGTGTACTCTACATGCTTCTACATTTTTGAAACAAACAGCGACCACCAACATGAAGTTGTGTCTGTGTTTTGTATGCGTGTGTGTTGCCTATGTGTACGTGTGCATGCGTGTGTTGCGTGCGTGTTGTAGGTATACGTGTTTTTTGTACGTGTTGTGTGCTTGTGTTTTTTATTCGTGGGGTGGGGCGGGTGCGTGTACATTTCGTCCAATGGTGAATGGTGTTTGTTTCAAAGTATATACGGTGTCACTGACTGTCCACGTACTAATATTCTGCAGTTACCTGAAAAGAAATAGTCGTCTGGCTGGCATAAACATGATTAGTAAGTGACCTCGCACACGGTACTCAGATATGCACAAACTACAGGGTTTAGTTGGCCACTCGTCCCCCCCCCAAGAAAGTATTGTGGCAAAGTTCTTCAATGACCTCTGTACAATCATGCGATTTGCAAATGTATATTGAAGCACTACTGTTGTGTTTCAGGTAAGTCGCAGGCTAACGTCCTCAGAGAGGAACCGAGCTTCAACGCCCAAGCAAGCAGAACTGCTTTGCACCAACGCTTGTCTCCATAATCAGGTGTCTTCACGATTGAGCTTTAACGCATGTCTTTAACAACCCAACGCCGAGGCCTCATGGAGAGTTTTTTTTTTTTTTTTTCAGCACCATTAATGTTTGATATATAAGCTCGTTTTCTTGCGCTGCAGTAAGAAGTTTACTGTTTCTGTTTTGTTTTCGTATGGCTTATTTACCATCAGTTTTCATGCTTCAAAATAAAAGACTTTTCTGTTCTGCTACGAAACAAACTCTAGCCTGGCTCTTATTTGTAGCAACCTTTACCACAGTGTTAGCGCCAAGCTCTGGAAAGCGAGTGCTAGTTTTGGTTTCAAGGAACATGGGCGCTCCACGCGGTTGCCGGACATCCTAACTAGTTTTTTTTTTTCTCTTCTGGTAAATTTTAAATCGGGTGAGGCGCGGAAGTGGTTGTTTTCGAATGTCCGTTGAGATTATCCCCGCTGATCCTAGCCACTCGCTCAGGGATATCACAGGTCGGATCTCGCTTCGTGATCTGCTGAGGTTGTCCTCCCAAGCATCAAGATGGGAAATATCAGACAGAGAAGCTGGATCAGGCGTGCAAGGAACGGAAGACGCAGGAAACTAGGTCAACCAATCATTAGGCGAATTTGGCTGAATCGGGGCATCGTATGCGTGGCGCGGCTCTGGGGTATTCTAACCCCGGGATATCTAGTTCTGCGAAGCTTTTCAGGTTTCCTAATGGCTGCAGCTAAGCAGAAGTATTTCACTTCAATTTCTGAGTAGGTAATGATTTCATATGAGTAAGTCAGTTCTGTGCAAACCTCAGTGGCTTGACATAGGAGCAGTGTAGTTCGACCCATTTGTCAGCACGGCAGCCCATCTGCTGTCAGTGAAATACGTGTACAGAACGGCTTGAGCGCGTCTTTGCTTAGCTATACATTTTGCGCATTTTTTACGTTGTCGACACATAAAGCCAATACTAAAGTAAAGAAAAATAAACACAGCCGTGATGTTTTATAAAATTAGAGCAATAATGGCAATAGGATGCACGCACGTAATTTCTCCTTGGGTTTGGATGCACCATTACTAAGATATCGTACTGAATAAGGTTGAAGCTGTGAATTTTATCTGAATTTTGGAGCGTAGATGGTCCCATACGCTCAGTTACATTGTTTTAGTCTCAGCTTCGGTGTGCGCAAGGTTTTGAGCACCTGTATTATAGATGAGGCGCAATGTTATTTGTTTTGCTGGCAAAATGTGTTTGTTAATACCAGTAATACAAGTATACAGCATTTAATGCTAATTAAGTACGAACTTGTAATCCCACTTGCCATGAAGAGTGCTATTAAGTTTTTTTTTATGAATGGTTCGTTCCTTGCGTTGCTCTTGTGTTCAAATAGTGTCCTAATACTCGCCGTGCTTTTCTGTATATATGAACAGGATGCAAGGTACGGCTACAGGCAGATTATATACGCCTGTAAGCGCATGCTAGAAACATGTTACGTAATCCGGCACGTAGCTCAAGTAATGAGAGCAATTATAGGCTACTTCCGTTTCTTGCAGATGCATGTAGCCCGTTTAAAATTCGGTGGGTCCGTACTACTCATATTGTCAATGCAATACATGTATTATTCTTTACCTTACTTCTATAAGCCACAAAATATCTCCCCGTCATAACGTATGTGACAGTAAAGTTCCGTGTGACCAACTCGTGATGGTAAATTTTCGCATTGGTTTGGATCGTCTGCAATCTATGTTCGCTTCTTATGTACAAAGTTGCGAATGAAAATGCTTCTGCAGATTGGCACTTTCCCACTGTGTATAGGTCAGTCTTTTTCCAATAGGGAATATGTGAATAAAAACAAAAAACGTTGAAATTTTAATTTTAGTTTTGTCTGATTGAGAAATCGGCCAGCTTTACTTGAACCACTTCACAAAACACAGACCAGATTGACGATTGATGATGACAGGAAGATATTTTATTTATAATACCCCCCACAATATATGTGCGCTAGTTCAACTGTAGCCCTAATTTTAACCACAATTTACGAATTTCAAAGCGACTATATGCTTTCAGGAGATGACGAAATGTAATATAGTACCTGCGAATATTGGTAGTTAACGACAATTGCTGTGTTAACAAATGTTGCGACAGTTGCTAAACTCAAAAGCCCACGTGCCGTGCATAAGGGGCACGTTAATGATTGCCTGGTGATGAAAAGTAATCTGGAGTCTCCCACAACGGGGTTCCTCATGATGCAATCGTGTTTTTGGTACCTAACGGCACAGAATTCAAGCATTGAAAAAAGAAAGCGTTAGAGCGAAATTAGATGTAACAATTATTGCAGTGACGAAAGTTTTGCTGTTTTGCTAGTCATCTAAGATGGTTAAATCAAATAGCTGACTTTTCACATCAGTTCCTTTTTACATCTAAAAAGCATTCAATTGCCTCTGCATTTTGAATATAGGCGCATGTCTTCAATTTGCACTTAATAATATCTCGACACTGTGGCATAATACATAAGGTGCACCAACCATGATGCCTCATAGACACTGTATGCCAATCTTGATCTATCTATCTATCTATCTATCTATCTATCTATCTATCTATCTATCTATCTATCTATCTATCTATCTATCTATCTATCTATCTATCTATCTATCTATCTATCTATCTATCTATCTATCTATCTATCTATCTATCTATCTATCTATCTATCTATCTATCTATCTATCTATCTATCTACACAACAAGGTATGTTCCAAGCAGGACATCTTTAAGTTACTACCGGAACGAATGTACTGTAGCGCAGAGGTCTAGCTATTACCGTTTACCTTAACTTGAAGCTAAAGCGGAAATATTGAGGAGATTTTCTAAGTAAATAGTGCTCGCTTTACGTGTATCCGGCTCTCTAAAAACTTGCCGGCGATTTCTCCTCATAAGCGTTTCTATTAAAGCTTTGGGCTTATTGCTAAACGGTGGTGAATGTGGCGTGGACATGTCCGATGTCATTAACCATACCGACAAACATCAGCAAGCCGACTATATGACGCAGAGGATGGATGTCCACTTGACCGTGTCCACCTCTGTGTAGTCCGATCACATTATTGATTTTAATGACGTTTCACAAATAGCATTTAAAATTCCCACACGCTGAATAAATCATTGCTTTTGAGAAACTTCACAAATGGACAAAATGAGTGTTTCTTCAATATTTGGTATCAGGTCTGGAAGCCCAAATCCACCATGGTAGCGGCCGGATCCGCTCTTTGCTGTAACCAATACACTTTGGTGTTCTCAATGAACGCTGCGAAGTCAACGCTCTTGCCTCGCATGCCATCATGAAGTGAACGAAGCAACTATTTCTTGACAAAAAGTTCTGAATTCCTTGAAAAAGGTCTGAACCTTATTGGTATGGCTTCATGACGCAAAAAACAGTGTGAGAAACGAGACTACAAAGTAGCACTTAGTGCGGTCGTCTTTTTGTATTCGCGTTTATCGCACTTATCTTTTTCCATCTATTTGCTGACGTTTACATTTCCATCTTGTGCCACCCTATCTGCGTTAACGTGGAACAAGTGCGAAGACTGATGATGCTTATTGAGGTAGCTTCGAAGCAGAACAGTTCCTTGGTCCCGCAGTGCTGGTACAGCTCGTATAAGATTTCAAGGAGGGAAAGCGGTTCACTCTATTAGTCGCTAACACTCAACATATGGCTTCTCTTTCGGCTCGCGAGCGATTGCTTGGAGTCGAGAATAGCATCCTATGTCAAACGACCTGGTTAAAATACGTAAGGGTTCCTTACAGAAAATTAAAAAAAGAAGATATGCATCAGGGTATACCTACCAATTGCAACGGATACTTGCCAGCGTGCGTGCTTCCATGCAGGGAAGTGCCTCAATCCAGGCTCATCGTCTCACCTTAGGACATGTAAGGACGCATGGCGACTTCTACAGACGTAGAGCTTGATACCAAGGTTAAAATTAGAGACACGTACCTGCTCAACAACTCGAGAAGCATGAAGATAAGCGCGAGCTAGCATGTCACAGCTTGGAGGAGGTCAAAGAGCACAGCAAACGCTAGTACAAATCAGTACTAAGGCGTCCCTGTCCTCCAGACAACAGCGTCATCTTACTGCTCAGTTACGGCGTTGTACAAGCGCTAGATGCAACGGAGAGCAACCCTTTATTAAGGTACTAAGATCGAAAAGGCAGGTAGAATAATTATAACAAAATATTGTTTGGTACCCAACACATTGGCTATGGGGAAGGAGATGTAAGCGAATAAATGAAGAGACACGGAGAGAGAGAGAGAGAGAGAGACAGAAAGAGAGAGAGAGAAAGCACAGATACACTGTCACAGCACCTGATCACGTGCCGCACGAAACGTTTACTGATGATTATGATACTCCCTAATGGGAAATTTGGGCGCAGCTGTATCGCTGCCTTTATTTCGGATGTATCCTGGCAAAGTTTGATTCTGAACGATAGGGTACTCTCGGCGGCAGCGCTGAGCCTCTGCCCCGGCCGCTCGTTTAGCAACAGCGGCAAACGAAGCAGTTCCACCGGTTGCGTCGCTAATTGTTTTGAAAGAAAGCGTGAACAGGGGAAACCGTCGCTCGTGAGGAGCGCCTTCTCTTGCGGCGGCGATACGGTCGGGGAAGTAACGCTGGCGCAGTGGGTCCGAAGCCCACGGCAGGGCTTTCTTTCCGCGGCCGCCGCATGCCTGCTCGCCACCGGAACTCCACCTTCCTCCGCACATTTTCGCCGTACCCTCCTTCACTTTCCGCTTCATTTTTCCGCTGCAACCCATCTCCACTTTCCTTCTCACACCCCTTCGCTCCAGTAGTTTTTTTCATCCCTCGCTGCATTCCGCGTTCGCTCTCATCTTTTGCTCCGCTCAGTCGCTCGGTTATAAATGACGCCGACGCTCGCCTAAGAGCTGCGCTCTAAGGACTAAAACTGAGACAAAAGAATAATATATCCACCACCCCACCCATCTTTAACACAACACAAAGCAGTTGGCTGGCGAAGGCTGCAGACAGGAACATTCTCCAATATAGACATCCTACATAAAATGTTTCCCAGTCAATACAGGGACACATGCCCATGGTGTGGGGCCATCCCAACACTATATCACATCACATGGGAGTGCAGAAATAACTTCTCTTTCCACAAAGAAAAAAAACCCAGTGCGGAACAGCGGGAGGGCCTGCTCACTAGCGGCGGGCTCACAGTCCAAAAAGGGTTGGTGTAACACGCTCTCAAAGTGGCCAAGCTCAGCGGTGCTCTGGAATAGGGGCGCCGACCACTCAAGACGACGGAGACTTCAGTAAAACATGAAGACCTCTGTTAGCTGCTGAAAGCTGTAAATAGAGCATTAAAGTTTTTCCTTCCTTCCTTCCTCCCTTCATAAAATGTGTTGCAGCGCCTGGGTTGCCCTCGGCTGGGCTGAACTGGGTGGTCGGCATTTCAAAACAGTTTGTGTGGATAATTTGATTTAAGCGAGCCAGCTAGCGCAGTGGCGAGTAACTTTCTGTACGCCGCCACCGTCCCTTTCCTGATTTGCTCTGCAACATATCGATTGCCGCACAACCTGGAGTTCTTCGCGCTGTACTTTGTATTGCCCGCCCACAAGAAGCTGCAAGATGGTCAATATTGAGCTACTCGAAGGCATTATCGCTGTTTTTGCAATCATCCCAGCGGCACAGATCACAGGACCAAGTGGAAAACGAAAATAAATAATTTGTTAATACCTAGGCCAGAATACGGCACATTTTATATAAGTGGTTTCACTTCTTCGTCATAGGTAACGAGTTCTAGATAATCAGATTCAACGCGCCGTCCGCGATCAGTTTGAGGCTGTGTTAGACTTTGTCAACTTCGGCCATTTTCTTGTCGACTTTCCAACAAAGAGCGAGCACGTCTTGTACGCACGAGACAAACGATTCAATGGAAGACAGCACTCTGATAGCAAGTTCTGTTCTTGCCGCCCATTCGTGACTAGTCGGCTTTCCAAAGAGGTCACGGAGCTTCTCTTTGAAGGCATCCCAATTACACAGCTCGTCGTCGTGTGTGATCCAGACACACAGTGTTCCTCCCCGGTAGAATATGTCATTGGCTAGCATTATGGGTAGAGTACAAGCGGTTGTTCTGGCTAACGCGCTCATGCATGCTCAGCCAGTGCTGACCGTCTACATTATGTTGGCCGGAGAATTTGCCAGGATTGCGGGGAATTGTAACCGCGACGCACGTTGTTATTGGAGTTGCACTTGTGGAGGTAGACGAAGTGTCGCCACCGGGAGCCTCGGTTGAAACCTGGATGGTGCGGCCACTGCTGACCTCCATGGCGAGGACTGGGAACGCGAACCTCTGCCAAAATGTTACGCGAACGAATAATTGAACACTAAAAACTATTTCCAAAGTACATTTACAAAAAATAATTCCAGCGCTGGCGAGTGCAACCGACAGCTAGACACCCAGGAGAAGTTCATTCTTCTTCGGAGGGCGAGCACGCACCGTCCAAAAGCAGCAAAGTAATACACATGTAGCAATATTACCACTTGCTTGTCTAGGAAATGCATAATAAGCATCCCCTCCCCATTTTTTCTCTTTTTCTTTTTTCAATCTCTGACTTTCATTATGTTAACAAACTTGAGTAGAGCTAGGTGTTAGGGTTGTTTGTACGCTGTGTTAAGAATGAAAACAGCAAAATACGGCACAAGAAACAAAGAACAACAGAATGCTAATTGGCGCTTAGCGAAATATTTTAATGATGGGGGTGCTTCGCGAGAGAAGCTAAGGAGCCGCCACAACAAACAGGTAGGAGGGCAGGTGGACGAATGGTTTCGAAGTGCACGCAGAGAAAGAAATCTAGGGATGTTTGCGACCGCCCCGACATTGCATAACCTGGTGAATGGTGAAGAGTTGGACAGTGACTAAGGAAAACGACTTCTAAGGGGAGTTGGGGGATGGATTCGAGGAGAGGGGAGAGAGACGCACACAAATGGCGTCAAGAACAAATTTAGCAGATAATAATTGGCATAGGGACTACGTCTCGTCATTGCCCGATATCTTGACAAGAGATTGGCGTGGTTGGCGGCATAGCTGATGCCCACCTGCCACGTCGTAAACGTGCTGCTTGCTGTAGAAAGCCCATTCTAACAAAACATCTCTGCGATTTTAAGATCAGACATGTGTGAGGTGACACGACAAGTTCATATCTCTCAGAGCTACTGGCCGCTATTTGCTGAGCCCTACGAATGCTGTAATTTTCACAAAGGCTTCTAAGCAGGAAGCAGCCCTGCTTCGGACTGTTAGCCTTATCAATTCCCGAGTGTGATGAAATCACAGTATGCGACGCGTTATGACTACGATACCATGATCCCAAGTTACTTCCAAACACCGCTTCAAAGAAGTCGCAAACCAAGTCAGTGAAAGTGAGTGAAACTTGCACTATATGATACTATCGATGCTCTAGCGCAAAGCTTCGTTACTTTATTTTGAAACCTACAATGATATAGCATGACCACAACGCGGAAAGCGTAATTGACTGATAGGCGACTTGCAAATAGTACCCGCCCTCTTTCGTACGCAGCCATGGCCGCACCATTCGCTAGGAGGTCTGGCTGGAAAACAATAGGTATCTTCACTGTTACGTGGGCTGCAACAAGTCTGGCCTGCAAACAAGAAGACACATGATAGTGTGTGATCTCTTGTTTTCGTTTGGCCCCATTCTTAGCGCTGTTCGTTTTTTCCACATCATACACCAGCTAGCTCATAGGCATACGTTATATAAATGCATCAGTGCGTAAAGGAAAATTAAGCTTTTTTAACACCGTCATCTTTAAGAAATAGCATAAGGATGATAGCATAATTTGATGAAAAGCGGAAGCACGCCTTAGTAATAAGAAAATTTTGTCAGAGGTTAAGCAGAATGTCGTTTCGGCAATACAAAAACGTGCACATGCAGAGAGACAGAGAGAGGTAGAGGTGAAGGAGGGCAGAAGTAATAGTTGCCGGACCGAAATAAATTTCTGGCTAGGCCACTGAACTGAGTACAAATTGTATGGCAACGCCGAATATGAAATGATGTGGTAGAGATTCACCAAGAAGTGAAATTCGCTCAAACTTTGCTTCGAGTTGCAGACAAATTCGACATCGCCCTGCCATCTACTGGCCGTTTGGTTAGCTCAGATGGTAGATCGGCTGGCCGGAAAGGCGGTGGTCCTAGGTTCGAGTCCCGGAGCAGGACGGGTCTTACTTTAATTCCGAAGATTTTCTTTCGAGGAACCAGTATGTTTCTTTTTTTTTTTTGTAGCAATTCGCTACGCTTGGGAGGATGTCTCATTTTCTCCTTATTAATTTCTTCTCTCCACCTTGCGTGCTTCCGCAGAAGTATTACGTCTAGGCTGTCCTGTTTGTATTTTTGTTCCAGCTTTATGTCCAGGGCCTACATAGAGGAATGTAAAATATTGACATAGGGTTTCATTTATCTTAAATTTGTAATGGGCAAAACGTGTAACAAAACGTACCTGTACTTTGCATGTTGACAACATAGTGCTTCTAGCGGACAACGCAAGTGATTTACAGAAACTTGCGAACATATGTGGCAAGGCAGAGACAAATGTAGGCTTAAGTTTAGCATAGACCAATCAAGAATTATGACCATTATCAAAGAGAAGACTAATTACTGTTGCAAAAATTTAAGAGCAAGTAATACCGATATTCAAACCAAGAAAAACTTACTCAGGCACCTACCTGCATATCCCAAAAATAAAGCGGAAGCCGAATTCAGCAACAACAAAACACAGACTCAGGGGTTAAAGTAAATATGAGGTAGCGCGTGGATTCTGGGAAGTAGTACAGTCGCCAGTGCTAACTTTTGTAAAAGCCATTCTGTACTTAGAAGCGGAGATATTGTCAGGGTCGTAAGTTAACCAGTAATCGGTAAGCAGGTAGGCTTTGGGATCCCACGCTAAAATAACAAATGACGCAGCACAGAGCTACTTGTTTCGGACCTCGTTTTAAAGTCAGAGAAACGCACAGCAAAATTTGATTTGAACAAATACAGAGGAACATGGATGAATAACGCGCTAAAATGCACAAGTCTCTCAACGTCAAAATCCTGGACACAAAAAGAAGAAAGAGGTCAGGAAAGTTTCCAACCAAGTACAGGGTAACTGAAAGTGTAAATGAATAAGAAGGAGTCATCAGAAGGAAAGTCAGAGAAATGAAGACAGGCAATTGAGTGCAAACAAAGGAAACAAAACTGGCCATGAATATCTTTGAAGAGTAGGAAGGAATGAATTAGAAGGGATACCCTGTGCTATAACACAAGCGACAGTGGCTTGCTATTTGAGGCTTGAGTTGGTTGCGCAACGACAAGAAAATACCGCCTAAAATATTTGCAACAATATGAGGCATGTGTCTGCTGCAGCATGAATCTATAAACCATTCTGCACATTGTAATGAATTGCAAAGGTTTCATCCATTGAGGCCCGTAGGTAACGTACGTCTTTGAGAAGCACTCAGATTTGAAGTGTACAGAAGCACCAATCGGTCAGCAGTCGAGTAAACCAAGAGACATTTAGAGCATTGGCGGAAAAAAAGACTAGAGATTGATCGGACCGCATCCGTTACAGGCATAGGCAGCGGTACAAGGCAGCTATAGAAGTTTTGACAAAATGAAGAGAGATTGAGGAGATGTGTACACAGAAGTGCTAGAATGAAAAGCATGTATAGCATACATAGGCTGTTTGAGTAGCTCAAGCATGCTCAAGTGGTTACCAATGAATGATCGTCGTCATCGTGTGAAGCATCAGTTGTTGAACGTTTTCATCTGTTCGCAATGGCACCAATCTGACCAGCGTGACGCTTGAATCCCTGTTGTACAACAATGTCGAAAGGGCATGTGCGCTAAGCCGCGTGTGCTCACAACCGTATACCAGTCCCAGAGTTTTCATTTTGCCATTCCGCGGCTTAGTGTTCTGATATTTCCCATGTTTTGTGTATTTCATTTGCCTGAATTGTGTGTGATGTAATGAGGCCCAGCAAGGTTGGATACAGGAAAGGTCTTGCGTTTAATGTTGATGGGAAATACTGAATGCTGAAGATAAGATAATCCAAGCGCATGCACACGCGCCAAATACTAATAACCTAAAATTATACTCAGAATAGCGAGGCGGCATAATGTTAGTTTTAAGACGCTTAGGGAAAGTCATGGTATTCATAAAACTATACCGACAATGGCATTTGCTACCGGCGAATGTTACACGATTGGCAGGTCAGTGGCAATAGTGCACAATGAGCGGGTTCAGCAGATTTCCCGCTGGGTGCGTTGTAGATAGCGGATGACTTTGTGTGATGATGATGTTGAGCAGGCGGTTCAGCATGCCCAGCTTTCCGAGCCGGATCTCGGTGGCTACCGGTCACTTCGAAGGCGACAGACAGGCACACAGCCGTGTCAAGTTATTCATGTGCGACTTGACGAGCCTCAAGCAGGGGACACTTGAGTTATTTCCAATTACCACTTATCCTTCCTTTCTTCTCACCACATGATGCGCTGCTTCCACGAAGAAAACACATGAAACAAAATTAGTACCGTATGCTCCATCATAATTAAACTTTGTTTCGATCAGGAGAACAGTGCAAGAATGTGTTACTCGGGCTGTATTGAGAACATGAATCGCGAAGCAGGTGTGTTACTAGTTATTTTTGCTGTGATTACCGCGACAGCACCCAACTTTGCAATCACTTTTTCTATGTTGTTGTCGGTGTTGTTGTTCCAATCTACGTCCACCCTTGTTATGTAAAATAGCCGTATTTGCAAGTAAATAGGTATATTGTTTATTTCTTCATGTTATTTTTTACACATAATAACATAGCACAGCGCTGTTTCTATAAACACATACAACAAAAATCACAGGGGCATCACCTTGCCGCATTGCGTTCTCCAATGTCAGCTGCTAGTTGCTTTATACGTAGTGATAACAAGAAAACCTAAATTTACAGTGAAATTGTGAACTATAGATTCGTGAAATCTTAAAACATTAGAAATTGCATTAGCGTACTTCACGCAGTTACAAAAAACTGAATTCTGTCTCGCACTTGCATACGTAACCGCCTCAAAGGTATCGTTGGTTTTATAACTAGACTGCATAAAAAGGACCGACCAAGCTCCAAGAAAGTACGCAATTTCGATCTATACAAGACTTGAAATAGTGAATATATCTTCTTATTCTTCATTTCTTGAACAGTATGTCATGGCCAAGGCCGAAACTGCTTTAATGACAAGCCGCGAAGCAATAAAATAAGAGAAAGATAACGACTACCCAATCAAGAATAACCGATTGCAGGAAGCGGTGACATATTCTAAGCCCCCATCCATCCACAACAAGGAATATCTGCAGGATCTCTCTCTGATGCAAAACTTTGCCCTGGTTGAGGTAAAGTCAGGGGAAAATAGGTCTTGAAAAGGTCTATTTTCTGCGTTTGTGCCACCTTTCTGGAGTTCCATACGCTTTGACCAATTTCCTTTCTCGCATGTAAGTATACTAGCAGTTTACAAGAGTAGTAGCCATTAGACGGGCAGCAAGGATTATTATTGTGAAAGCCAGCCATTATGAAACCTCCTTGTATGAAAGATAACGCGACATGAAGGTCAGTGCCCACGTAAACATGTGGCGCCACTGCGCGAGTCACTATCTCCAAACATTTCTCGAGTATTGTTCACACGTAGGAACAATGTGAACGAGCTCCAAGGTTATTAGAAGAACAACTCAGTGGCTTTTCGGCCGTCGGATGTTGCTAACTTTCTTCCGAATACAATGTTACAGAATAAAAATAAAACTACCTTGCAGAAACGCCTTGCTGCTGACAGCGTAAAAATATGTTTTTCTCTACAGCGCACCTGTGGAAGCCACATGATTTTGCATCGTTCGGCTTGCCTACTATGTTTATACTGGAGCTATTATTAGGACTTTTTCGTTCAACATTGTGTATAATCATAGCCTTTAGGAAAAAACTGATGGTTGCAAAATTAGAATCGTTTTTATTTAACAAATGTTTCGGGGCCTGCGTTTTCTCAAAACAAACAAAACAACGCACGAAAACAGGTGTGCCCAGATTCTATGGATTTTAGCCCACACCCCCGACCAGAAGGGAAAGGACAAACCTGCCGAGACAGCACCCAGCCTAACTCTAGGGCTCACTTTCCTATCTACAAGAAATGTTGATCCTTTGTCAGAGTCCCCCGATGTGTCGGAGTGTGAGGACAGAATGACTAGACTCAATAATTCTGCGAAATATTATAAACTGCAGACGTGCCTTCCCCACAACCTCACCTTCAATTCAATAGTTCGCTCTCTGCTCAATGTCGATAGGTATATACAAGTCATGTAGCAGTCCATTACTACTACATGGTAATTAATGCAGCAGTATACAAGACCGATATATGCAAATATCGTGATGCACGAGCCACCTTAGAACACATACTATGGCACTGCCAGGGAATAATACACAATGATGAGAACACAGCCTCCACCGACAGCCTACGCGCGTGTTGGTGGGCTGTGCCATCATCTCAGTCTGGACAAGCAACTCTGAGCAATACAGCTGACCGAGGAAGTCGCTAGGAGGCAAGGCCTCTTGCCCAAAACCTAGGCTGGAGCCCAGTCCACAAACATGCCGCATATAAAATGAAGTTTTTTCTGTCTGTGTATCTTCATTGTAAGTCAAAAATAAAACCACCACAAAATCTGTCGCCGCATAGGCACAACATTTATTGCATGACGTGGTATGACATATTTAAGGCGGCAAATCCCGGTCTACTTGCATCTTTCGACATCTTCCATGCAATGTTGTTGTCTCACAGACACAGAGCAGGACGCAATATCGCTCTATACAAAGCGCACAGAAATTTCTAGCGTCCAGCTGGCATCAGACAATGTGGCTGAAGGCCTGCCACCATAAAGGTGCACTGCGATACACCTTTGTACTGTCGTTTTTGTAAGCGTCCCTTTCCGCTACCTGTCGGAAACGAAGCTATTGCCTCATGATTTTGCAATGCATGACGTATAATTTTTGATATGCTCAATTTGAAACCTTTAAATTTTATTTCAGCACAGGAAATCTAGCGAAAAGACTATAGTAACGTTTCTGAGACACTGCAGCGAATTTTCTGTTATGAATAGTTATTTAAATAAAATTTCATTAGTTATCGTGTACAAATCTAATCCCCAGGCCGGTAATAAAAGATAACATAAACCTTCCGTGATCTGGAACTGCTTTTGACGAATGATCGGCTGATGTTCCCGATATATCCCTGCTTTTCAACGTATGTGGTTTTACTGACATAACCTTGTCATTTGTTTGGAGATTTTGAAGGCAGAAGTATTGAGCGTTCCAATGACACGTTCCAATAAAGAAATCATACTTTCTTCGCATACGCAACTAACACTGTAGTGTTATTTTTCTTCCGTAGAGGGACGCAAACATCCCCTAAGAAAAAGTCCATGATTCAGGAAAATATTAGCGCTCCTATTGTATCTTTACGTGCCTTGTTCTTATGGGTGTTTAGTTTTGGAGGTAGGAAATAAATGTGCGCCAGGTAAATCAACTGAGCACGTTTCTCAAAACGGTTATCCATTCTTTTACCAACCGAGCAATGACTTGAACTGAGATGACAAATTGCATGAATTCAATTGAATATATGGCCAAGGATAATTACATCAAATTTAATGTTCCGAGGAAAATCTCCCCAAAAAAGTTAGAGGTTTTGCTTGGCAAGGCCAGCACAGTCACAACATAAGCTGGAGGACCAGATCCATAGGGGCTCCATTTTTGGCCGGACGCACTAAGAGTCTTTGCGGCGAAGTCTGTTTGCGTCGTTTTCACTAGAACGATCTGAGCAGCACGCCGGCGTTGAGGGCGAGCTACGGCTTGTGCTGCTCTCTGCACAGCAATCTGCCCAGGCCTACGTTGCCTGGTGGCAGCCGTGCGCGTAGCTCCCCGATTCGGTTCTTCAGCGGCGATTCGTACCTTGCGAGGAATCACCGCAAAGTACGCCGAAGTCTAAACACAAGTTTCGAGACTATGCAGCGCATATGGTAAATTCCTTGACCCGTGAAATGGTTCAAGCTGTTGTTGGAGATCATGATATATTAGCATGCCCTTTAATGCAGGGCGGAGAGAAATAATCGCCCAGCCTGCTTGAATTAACAAACCCCAGCTATAAGTAACAGGCAAGTGCTACATTCAGTGCAAAGTCTCTACTCATCGACGTTACGCTGCGTGAATCTCAGGTTCCGTGACAAGTCTCGCGAGTCGATGCTGCTAATGCTTTATTGGCATACACTTTGAGACGGGGCAGTGACAGTCTCCTGGCCTGCTTGATTCAATCATGTATGCTATACATGTTTTTCATTCTAGCAATTTTGCAAAAATCTCCTTAGCCTTATTCTGCAGAGGAACTGTTATACGATAGGTTCTGTTGGAATCGCACCGCTGGCACGAGTTGTTGGGGTCTCGGTGTTGACGCCCGTTATTGCCAATGGGTCGCAAGCCCCAAGGGTAGCGTTGGCCTGGCGGCCTGGGGCACTGGAAGCATCTGGAGGTCCCGGCAAAGCATGAGAAGACTGGTAACAGAACAACTTGTTTATTCTAACATAGCAAAAGAGCGGCCGGTCAGGTCGACCGGAGTGGAGAGACGGGAGAGCACGTAACTCAACAGTACAAATCGGAGCCTCTCTCCTGGCGTCCGGGGGCAGCTGCTCTTATACTCTCGGCGTCGCGGTCCAAAAAGGGAAGGTCACGGGATGAAGGTCACGGGACGGCGGAGCATGAGCCCACGACGGCGCGAACGGTTGAGCCGAGAGACCTGCTGAACCGAGTGTAGTGACGCATCGCCAACCCTCACACACGACGGCGCGAACGGTTGAGCCGAGAGACCTCCAGGCTCCTCATTCGGGGAACTCCGCTCCCCGGCTGCCGCGCTTTGACAAGCGAGGGCACACACACACACACGCACACACGAAGACACGTGGCACTGAAACACGCCTGGACACGCTTGGCGGGTAGGCGTTGCGGCGGCGTTGAACGGGCCAAAATGTCCGCCGCCTTGAACAAAGCCCCGGCGTCCGTTGCATCTGCGCCGGCATTACCGCGCGTTGTAGGCGAAACGTAACAGACCGCCCCGCCGGGGGAAGGAGATCCCGATGGTCAGGGGACTGCATCCGCTGTCCGGAGGGATGTCGCTCGATGATGCTCATAACCGAAGTCGGGCGTCCTTTGGCGTTTCTTGAGCGCAGCGCACAGAGAAGCCCTCGTTCTCACGTTCAGGTGCACACAGGACACTGCAAAGTGACTTCGGGAGAGTTGACATTTTTGTTCTCGTTTCCGGCAAGCGTTAGAACCACGCCTGAAAGTCAACCGCTCAGTCAGCAAGCACGGCACAACCCTCACTAAGCCCTGCCAGGCTCTTTCCCCTTTTTTACTGCTGCCTAGTTCCTTACAGTAGTTTAGCAGCACTCAGAACGCGTCCACAAATCGGAAAATTGCACTAGAAAGCACATCATCACTTTGAAACACTACACAAAAGCAATAAGTTAAAAAAATCCTGCCTCAGGAAGAAAAACATCAGTAACAAGCAATTTTGAGGCTGATTCCCACGTTAGGGGCTTCGACTTAAGCCATCGGCGTTACCGTTGAGACTCCCCTTTTTGTAACGCACCTCAAAGGAATATTGTTGCAAAGCGAGGCTCCAGCGCAGGAGGCGGCCATTTTTGGGAGAGATGGTCTGCAGCCATTGGAGAGGGCAGTGATCCGTTTCAATGATAAACCTCGAGCCGGCTAGGTAACATGACAATTTCTGAACGGCCCACACGATACACGCACACTCTTTCTCGGTGGCGCTATACGCCTGCTCACGACTGGTCAGCTTACGACTAGCATACGGGACGGGGTGTTCTACTTCTCCATTTTCCCGTTGGCACAGTACAACGCCCATGCCTCGCTCACTAGCATCACACTGAACAACGAACCCTTTTGTGTAGTCGGGCGATCGTAGCACAGGCTGGCTTGTTAGGGCGCTCTTTAGGGCGCTAAAAGCTCTTTCCTTTGTCTCATCCCAGACGACTGTTTGAGGCTCTGTCTTTCTTAGAGCATCCGTCAAGGGAGCCGCGATATCAGAGTACCTGGGGATGTACCTCTGATAGTAGCCGGCGACACCTAAGAACGACCGAATATCGGTCTTCGTGCGCGGTTGCGGGAAGTCTCGCACAGCGGCCACCTTTATTTCAGAGGGGCGGCGTCGACCCCGACCAATCACGTGTCCGAGGTAGACAACCTCGGCCTGTGCTAACTGGCACTTGGGAGCCTTGACTGTCAAGCCCGCATCGCGCAGGCGGGTTAGCACTGCCCGCAAGTGCGCCATATGCTCAGGCCAGGATGCGGAGAATATCGCTACGTCGTCTAGATACGGTAAAGCGAATTCTTGCTGTCCCCGCAACACTTTATCCATGAGGCTTGAAAAGCAGTATGGCGCGTTCTTCAAACCAAAACTCAAAACTTTAGGACGGAATGTCCCCATTGGTGAAATGAACGCCGCATACCTACTAGCCTCTTCTGTAAGTGGAACCTGCCAATAACCCCTGACAAGATCTAGGGTGGAAATAAACTGAGCGCTACTCACTCTCTCAAGGCGCTCCTCGATGTTAGGGATCGGATAAATTTGATCCTTAGTGATGGAATTAAGCCTGCGGTAGTCGACGCAAGGACGAGGTTCCTTGCCCGGTACCTCAACTAAAATCAAAGGGGAGGTATAATCACTCTCACCCGCTTCAATAACACCGAGCTGTAGCATTTTCTTTACCTCAGCCTCCATAATATCGCTCTGGCGGGGTGACACCCGGTACGCCTTGGATCGTACTGGCTCTGGGGAGGTAAGTTCTATGTCATGAGTAAGGACAGAAGTCCTACCAGGCCTCTCAGAGAACAGACCTTGAAACTCTTGTAAGAGCTGGTGTAGTTCTGTTTTCTGCTCAGGCGACAGCGATGCTTTACTTATTAAGTCACTAATGACTTGATCGGTGTCTTTCCTGTTTGTCACTGAGCCTAGTCCCGGAAGCTCGACCGGAAGCTCTTCGGGCACGTTTACCATCATGCACACCACTGCTTCCCGTTGCTTATAGGGTTTGAGCAGATTACAGTGGTAAACTTGCTGTGCTTTCCGCTTTCCTGGCAGACTCACCACGTAGTTAACGTCCGACAGTTTTTGAACAATCCGTGCTGGGCCCTCCCACTGCACGTCGAGTTTGTTCTTTAGCGATGTGCGCAATATCATGACCTCATCGCCCACCTCAAAACGACGGGCCCTGGCTGTCCGATCATAATAAACCTTGGCCCTCTGCTGGGCCTCTGCCATTGCTTCACCTGACAACCCCTGTGCCCTTCTTAAGCGTTCGAGGAGCTTAAGCACGTACTCTACCACGACTGGGTCGTCGCCCCTGCCTTCCCATGATTC
The DNA here is from genome assembly GCF_023375885.2 of Dermacentor andersoni. Lineage (NCBI taxonomy): Eukaryota > Metazoa > Arthropoda > Arachnida > Ixodida > Ixodidae > Dermacentor > Dermacentor andersoni. Next base: position 81,414,779 of record NC_092823.1, read on the forward strand.
TCGAAGCATGCGAAGCGGAGATCGCAGCGAGCGACCGTACACCAGCTCAGCTGGCGAAAACCCCGTAGCCGCATGCGGCGCGGTCCTTAATGCAAACATCACTCCCGGCAGACACAGCTCCCAGTCAGTTTGATGTTCAAAACACAACGCTCTCAACACGCGCTTCATGACGGAGTGGAGCTTCTCAACGGAATTCGACTGGGCGTGGTGCACTGAGCTGTGTAACAGCCTTACCCCGCACCTTTCGAGAAAGGCTGTCGTCAAAGCGCTAGTAAACACTGTACCCTGATCTGACTGGATTTCTGCAGGAAAACCAACTCGCGCAAATATGGACAGTAGTGCATTGACTATCTCAACTGAGCTGAGTTCTTTAAGCGGCACTGCTTCAGGGAACTTTGTCGCTGCGCAGATCACAGTCAAAATGTGTCGGTACCCCGTGGCTGTTACCGGCAGAGGTCCCACTGTATCAATAACGAGCCGTCTAAAAGACTCCGTAATGATAGGTACCAACTTCAACGGCGCCCTCGATTTGTCCCCTGGCTTGCCCACCCGCTGACAGGTGTCGCATGTCTTCACAAAGTGGTCTGCGTCCCGAAAACACCCTGGCCAATAGTACTCCTGCAAGAGACGGTCCTTAGTTTTCTTAACTCCTAGGTGTCCGGACCACGAACCCCCATGCGACAAGCGCAACAGATCCTGACGATAGCATTGAGGCACGATCAGCTGATCGAACTCCACTCCCCTGCGGTCTAGATACTTCCGGTACAGGACCCCACCTCTTTCCACAAAGCGAGCATTTTTCTTGGCGATACCTTCCTTGACAATGCAGCGTATGTTTTCTAGGCTGCCATCCTTCTTTTGCTCGGCTATCAAAGCCGACCGGCTGACTTTTAGCAACCTGTTTAGTCCGTCTGACGTAGGCGCGATGAGCAAATCTGGAGACAGCTCTTCTAACTTTCCCGTGTCGGGATTTTCGTCTCCAGTATCTGGTGCCTTTAACGCTACAGGCTCAATTTTATTCAGTTCGGGCGTGCTCTGAATACCAGCTTGCTGCGCCTCTGACCCTTTCTCATCGTTCAACAACGTCGGCCCCGCAACTACCGCCTTTGCAGCGAGCTCCCGAACCTTCGATCTGGTTAAGGCCTGAACGCTAGCCTCACCAAACAAAAGCCCCTTCTCGCGCAGGAGGTGATCGGACCTGTTCGAAAATAGGTACGGGTACTGGGGGGGCAGCATAGATGACACTGCGGCCTCCGTCTCAAGTGCTCCGAAAGGTCCTTCAATAAGCACTTTTGCTACCGGCAGACACACGCTATGAGCTTCCACTGCTTGCTTGATCCATGCGCACTCGCCCGTGAACATATCGGGTTCTACGTAAGAGGGGTGAACTACATCCATTGTAGCTGCGGAATCGCGAAGCACTCGGCACTCTTTCCCGTTCACGAGGAGGTCTCGCATGTAAGGCTCGAGAAGCTTCATGTTCTCGTCAGTGCTGCATATAGACAAAAACACGACTTTTGTTTTTGTTTCTGGACACTGCGCCGAAAAGTGACCCGGCTTCTGGCACGTATAACAAACGCGCGCTTGCCTTGTCTCGAACCGCTTTCTGCGTTCGGCTTCGGTTGCCGCCGTCTCCTTACGTTCGGTCGGACTGCTTTCACTCGCATCCGCACTACGTGTATCCCCCTTTGCTCTCATGGGTGTGAACTTCGGCCTCTCAAACTTGGAGCCAAATTCACCCTTTTGACCGTCCTTAGCTCCGCGAGCCCGACGCGTCACAAACTCCTCGGCTAGCTCAGCGGCTCTAGCCACCGTACTAACGTCTGGCCTATCCAAGACCCAGTACCGCACGTTCTCAGGTAACCGACTATAAAACTGTTCTAGCCCGAAACACTGCAGAACTTTCTCGTGGTCACCAAACGCTTTCTCTTCTTTGAGCCACTCCTGCATGTTTGACATAAGCCTGTACGCAAACTCTGTATATGACTCACTTTTGCCTTTCTCATTTTCCCGAAACTTCCGACGGAACGCCTCCGCTGACAGCCGGTACTTTTTTAGCAGACTCGATTTCACTTTGTCGAAATCCTCTGCCTCCTCTCTCTCCAAGCGAGCGACTACGTCGGCCGCCTCGCCGGGTAGCAAAGTGAGCAAGCGCTGTGGCCACGTTTCCCGAGAGAACCCCTGCTTCTCGCACGTTCGCTCAAAGTTAACCAGGAACAAACCAATGTCCTCTCCAAGCTTAAACGGCCGCATCAGGTCAGTCATTTTGAACAATACTCGTTCTCCTGCACCGTGTGCCTGACTTCCATTACGAGCGCGTTCCATCTCTAACTCGAGACGCTTCATTTCCAACGCGTGTTGACGGTCGCGCTCTTCTTTTTCTTTCTCTTTTTGTTCTTTAAGTTCGCGCTCCTGTCTTTTTGCCCGCTCCTCAATGGTCTCAAGGCAATCCGACAGCTCGTCATCCTCAGCTTCTAACTCAAGAATAGCCCTTAGCAGTTCTGGTTTTCTGAGTTTGTCTGAGACATCCAGACCCAACTCTCTTGCAAGCTCCAGCAATATCGGTTTGCGCAACGACTTCAAATCCATGGCTGCTCTGAATGCTGCTTTCTCTACTGTCTACTATTGTCTTGCCGCAAACTAACCCGGCAGCAACGACAACCACAATTACCAGCTCTGTTTCTAACACTAACAAAAGCCTGGCAAAACTCAGAAGAAGAAAGTCCCGCACTCACCAAACCTCGCAGCCAAGACTTCAGCGCAGTCGTTCCGCTGCAGGCAACCAGTCATCACACAGGGCTCGTTGCACTGCTCCCGGATGGTCGTTGTGCTGCTCAGCATACAGTCAACCGCATCTCTTCGCTGCTGGCCTCCGTTGTCGCGATCTCACCGCTGGCAACCAGATGTTGGAATCGCACCGCTGGCACGAGTTGTTGGGGTCTCGGTGTTGACGCCCGTTATTGCCAATGGGTCGCAAGCCCCAAGGGTAGCGTTGGCCTGGCGGCCTGGGGCACTGGAAGCATCTGGAGGTCCCGGCAAAGCATGAGAAGACTGGTAACAGAACAACTTGTTTATTCTAACATAGCAAAAGAGCGGCCGGTCAGGTCGACCGGAGTGGAGAGACGGGAGAGCACGTAACTCAACAGTACAAATCGGAGCCTCTCTCCTGGCGTCCGGGGGCAGCTGCTCTTATACTCTCGGCGTCGCGGTCCAAAAAGGGAAGGTCACGGGATGAAGGTCACGGGACGGCGGAGCATGAGCCCACGACGGCGCGAACGGTTGAGCCGAGAGACCTGCTGAACCGAGTGTAGTGACGCATCGCCAACCCTCACACACGACGGCGCGAACGGTTGAGCCGAGAGACCTCCAGGCTCCTCATTCGGGGAACTCCGCTCCCCGGCTGCCGCGCTTTGACAAGCGAGGGCACACACACACACACGCACACACGAAGACACGTGGCACTGAAACACGCCTGGACACGCTTGGCGGGTAGGCGTTGCGGCGGCGTTGAACGGGCCAAAATGTCCGCCGCCTTGAACAAAGCCCCGGCGTCCGTTGCATCTGCGCCGGCATTACCGCGCGTTGTAGGCGAAACGTAACAGTTCTTGCGCTTTGTGTGCGTAAGCACAAACGCTGGCGACCACCCCCGCGCTGAAAGAGCAAAACCATACAGAAAAAGTGCATATCCCAGCTACGTTCTTTCGCGAGAAGTGTCAGAACGTATTCTAATAAAAGATAGCGCAATAAAAAACTGAAAACGCAATAGCGACTTATCAGTATGAATTGCTGTTTAACGTCGCGGGCTCTATAGGCTAACAACGTAACCTTATCTAAGTTTCCTTTCACCCGTTCAATGAGTAGGCCGCGTGAGGTGAGGACTGCGGAAGAATAGCGCGCCTACGAAGAACATCGTTGTGAACAGAAGAGGGAATGTGCGCGGCGACGGTGGGTATAATACGAAGATGCTGCCGTAAACGCCAAGCGTCTGCTTTTTTGTTTGGAACACCCCTACCGACTGCACTCGCATCGTAATTGCGGGTGGTTTTAACATAGACGCGTCTCGGAAGGATGGAAAATTGTTCGGGGCGTTTCTCTTCGACAGCTTCGGCATTCAATGTTACACAAACATCAGCGTGCCCACGACCCGACACCAGTCATGTATACACCTCACATTGGCCGAAAACCTTTCCAATGTCCCCACAACGCCACTGGCCGTATAGCATAGAAATCATAAAGCGATATTCACGTTAGTGGCCAAATACTACATATAAAGAAGCAGACAGAAGATGGTTAAACAAAGAAGCAATGAGTGTGCAATTTATTTAAACATCAAAGCAATCGTGAAAAACGAAATTCATTGTGTTATGAGTCATCCATTTTCAGTCAACATATTTATAATCAACATATTTATCACCATATTGTCACGTGGTAGTGATGTATGAACAATACAGTAGCAATGCTGTGAAAGACGAAACTAACTTTCATTGGGTGAACCTTAGCCCACAGAAGAAAGACTACACCTACAGAACTGCGACAATGGCAAACACAGTCGGCGATTGTCAAAATCTGATCAGCGGGTGAAGCGTGTCAGCTTTTATAGATCAGCGGTCGAATGATCCAGAGAAATCACTGGGACCCGCGAGTCTTCCCCAAAGTTCTACAGCATTCCCATCACGCATACATGCAATCAGATTACACAAGGTTCGGTGACAGACAGCGGATGGAACCAGCGATAACATTCCAGAAACTTCCTGTACATGCAGGAGCGTCCTGCGCTGTGCGATCACATCTGTTAGGCGGTGACAAGCGGTCACCCGCTAAAGATAAACAAGTACACGTGCCAATACCCCCCTCGTAAAAGCATCGACCTAATGCGGCAAACAAACAAAAGTAATAAACAAAAACACCCGTAGCAAACAGAAAAAAATAAGGAAGCTCGTCAGCGTGCGTAAACGGGCTTAAGACGCAAACCGTGGACCACTTCAGGTCGTGCGGGGCGCCGCTGTGAATGCGAAATGCCGTCTGGCACAACCTTATAGTTCATAGTTGATAGTTCGCCAATACTGGACTGCCATCGAACGCATTTTCCTTTGAAGTAGCCCACCCCTCATGTAAAACCCCTCTCCCTGGGGCATTTGAGGAATAATAAATAAATAAATACGTCGGACCATCTTGTAGGGTCAGAAATAGCGTCGCAATAGTTTCTCACTGAGTCGTCGTCGACGTATTGGGGTCCAAACCCATACATGGTCACCAGGCTGGTACTGAACGTAGCGTCGTCAGAGGTTGTAGTGTCGGCTGTCGGTACGCTGCTGGTACGTGATCCCCAGGCGGGCGAGCTGTCGGGCTTCTTCGTCGCACTGTAGATAGGTGACGACGTCGAGATTCTCTTCGTCGATGACGTGCGGCAGCATTGCGTCGAGAGTTGTCGTTGGGCTTCTTCCGTAAACCAGCTTGAACGGCGTAATCTGTGTTGTTTCTTGGACGGTCGTGTTTTAAGCGAACGTTGCGTGCGGCAATACGGCATCCCAGGTCTTGCGTTCAACGTCGACGTACATTGCTAACATGTCGACGAGGGTTTTATTCAAGCGCTCCGTCAGGCTCTTCGTCTGCGGGTGGTAGGCAGTTGTCCTCCTGTGCCTTGTCTGACTGTACTGCAGAATGGCTTCGGTAAATTCCGCTGTAAAGGCCGTACCTCTGTCGGCGATGAGGACTTCTGGGGCGCCATGTCGCAACAGGATGTTCTCGACGAAGAATTTTGCCGCTTCGGCTGCGCTACCTTTCGGCCGAGCTTTCGTTTTAGCGAAGCGGGTGAGCTAGTCCGTCCCCACGACGATCCAATTATTTCCGGTTGTCGACGTCGGTAAGGGAGCCAACAAGTCCATCCCGATATGCTGAAACGGTCAGCAAGGAAACTTGATCGGCCTGCAGTAATCCCAGTGGCCTTGTTGGTGGTGTCTTGTGTCGTTCACATTCACAGCATGTCTTGACGTAACGGGCAACGTCGGCGAGCAGGCGTAGCCAGTAATACCTTTCCTGTATCCCCGATAGCGTCTGGAAGAATCCGAGGTGCCCAGTGGTCGGATCGTCATGCTGGGCATGCAGTACTTCCGGACGCAACGCTGAGGAAACAAGAAGGTAGTTGGCACGGACTGGTGAGAAGTTCTTTACTAGTAGGTTGTTATGAAGAGTGAACGAAGACAATCCTCGCTCAAATGCGCTTGGGACAACGTCGGTGTACCCTTTCAAATACTCGATGAAGCGTTTTAGCTGCGGGTCAGCTCGTTGGTGTTCAGCGAAGTCTTCTGCACTTTTTATTCCAAGGAAGTCGTCGTCATCCTCGTCATCTTGCGGCGGCGGGTCAATGGGGGTGCGTGATAGGCAAACGGCATCAGAGTGTTTTCGTGCGGACTTGTCGGTTACAGTGATGTCGTATTCTTGTAGTCTGAGGTTCCACCACGACAGCCGTCCTGAAGGATCCTTTAAATTCGCTAGCCAACACAACGCGTGATGGTCGCTGATGACTTTGAACGGTCTCCCATAGAGGTAAGGGCGAAAATTTTCTGTAGCCCAAACGATAGCGAGGCATTCATTTTTGGTCGTAGAATAATTGCTTTCTGCTTTTGACAGCGACCGGCTAGCGTAAGCTATCACCCATTCAAGTCCGCCTTTCTTCTGGACTAGGACGGCACCGAGGCCAAGGCTAATGGCGTCTGCTTGGATTTCGGTATCGGTGTCCTCGTCCAAGTGCGTAAGTACCGGCGGCGACTGCATGCGTTGTTTGAGTTCTTGAAATGCGTCGGCCTGCGGCATTTCCCATTTGAACTCGACGACACATTTTGTTAGACGTGTCAGCGGCTCAGCGACGCGTGAAAATTCCTTGACAAAGCGCCTGTAGTAGGCGCACATGCCATGGAATCTACGTACTGCCTTCATGTCAACAATGGGCTGCGGCAACTTTGCGCTGGCAGCTGTCTTCTGCCGGTCGGGGCAGACTCCAAATTTTCTGATGCGAAGCGGGACTGCGTGGCGAAGCTGCACTTCAGAGTGAGCCCTAATGAATTGATGGCCTCTAGTACTGTCGCAAGTCGCCTAAGGTGATCGTCGAAATTTTCGGCGATGACAACGACGTCATCCAAATAAACAAGACAGGTCTGCCACTTGCTAACCCTGCTAACACCCAGCCCATGACGCGCTGTAACGTTGCAGGTGCCGAGCACAGTCCAAGTGGCATGACCTTGGCCTCGTAGAGGCCGTCTGCCGTGATGAAGGCAGTCTTTTCGCGATCTCTTTCGTCGACTTCTATTTGCCAATAGCCAGACTTGAGATCCATCGGCGAGAAATATTCAGCGTTGCAGAGCCCATCCAATGCGTCCTCTATCAGTGGGAGAGGGTACACGTCCTTCTTCGCGATCTTGCTAAGTCGAGGATAATCGACGCAGAAACGTAGGGCTCCATCGTTTTTCTTCCCCAAGGCTGGAGGACATGCTCACGGGCTTTTCGACGGCTGGATGATGTCATCGCGCAGCATTTTGTCGACTTGTTGTCTGAAAGCTTCGCGTTCTCGCGTCGAAACTCGGTAAGGGCGCTGGTGGAACGGTCGAGCGCACTTTTCAGTCGATATGCGATGCTCTGCGACTGGTGTTTATCGAATCGTCGACGACGTTGAAAAGCAGTCTTTGTATCCTCGGACAAGACTTCTGAGCTGTTGCTGCTTAATCATGGGGAGACTTGCATTTACGTTTTAGTCTGGTGCTGGAACTATGGTCGTTGGGGTGGATGCGGCAGGATCCGAGAGGACAAACGCATTGCTTGTTTCCAGAATTTCCTCAATGTATGCGATTGTCATGCCCTTGTGTATGTGGTTCAACTCCTGGCTGAAGTTTGTCAGCAACACTTTCGTTTTTTTTCCGTGCAGTCGAGCGATCGCTCTTGCGACGCAAATTTCACGCTCGAGTAGTGGACGTTGGTCACCCACATTGACGGCTTCTACGTCAGTGGGTGTTTCGGTGCCGATGGAAATAATAATGCTGGAGTGCGGCGGGATGCTCACTTGATGTTCGAGCACAATCAGGGCGTGGTGACTACGAGAGCTATCTGGCGGTAACGCTTTATCTTCCGACAGCATTATCGATTTCGACTTCAGGTCGATGACTTCGCAGTGTTGGCTCAGGAAGTCCATGCCGAGAATGAAGTCTCGTGAACACTGTGTGGAGGATAACGAAGGCGGCAGGGTAAGTCTGGTAATGAACGGTAATTCTTGCCGCGAAGATTCCAGTCGGCGTAATGAGGTCCCCTCCTGCAGTCCAAATTTGAAGGCCTTCTCATGTGTCTCCACTTTCTTCAACTTGGCCGCGATGTGTCTACTCATGATCTAGTAATCTGCCCTTGTGGCCACTAAGGCGGAGACTGCGTTGCCATTGAGAAGCATGTCGAGGTCGGTGGTTCTTTGTCTTGCGTTACAGTTAGGTCTTGGCGTCGGATCACGGCTGCGTCGAGTTGACCTATGGCTGGCACGCGGCGTCGTCAGGACGTCTGTCGTCGGCGTATTCTTTACTTCTAGACTTCGTCCGGATGGTGGCGTGTCTTTGTTATGTCATCGAGATAGTCCCTCCGCAGTCTTCTTCGGCGGCGGAGGATCTTCGTCAGTTAGACGAACAGCAACTGCACCTCCATCAGTTGCTCCTATTAGTTTTCCGGATATAGGCTTGCAGAGCTGCCCCTGGCTAGACCAGTGCATGGATGGCGCTGTGGCGACAGGTAGCAGCCAGGTGATGGAGAACGGGACGGTCGTCGAGAGCTCCACTGAATAGCGGCCAGGCAGTCGGCGATATCGCGAGGGCGTTCACCTTGTTGTGGGCGGGGAGCGTTGACAACGAACCCTCATAGTCCCATTTTGTGGTATGGGCATCGGCGGTAGATATGTTCAGCTTCCCCGCAATGATAGGAGAGCGGGCGGTGGTCGGGGGCGCGCCAAATGTCCGTCTTCCTCGCGTAGCTACGCTGGGCGACAGGTGGGCGTGCTGGCGGCGGTGGCGGTGGACGCCGGAATATCGGCCTTACAGTGCCCTGGCGTGGTCGCGGAGGGGGACCTCGCTTGCTGCACGGGAAGCGACGATTCGGGCTGCACTTCGGTAACGGGCAGTGACCGTCGAAGTTCGTCCTTGACGATGTCTGTGACTGATGAGGTTGCGAAGAACGAAACATCTTGCGCAGTTCTCTGCGCACCTTGCGGAAACATGTTGCACCCCTTTTTCTCTTCGTACATTTCCGGATCGGCGTGCCGGAAAAGACGGATCATCTCTTCCGTGAAGATGGCGATGGTCTCATTGGGCAGTTGGCCTCGGGTTTCAAGCAGAACTTCGGCGCTTTCTTTTCGGACAACGCTTGTGAACGTCCTCATGAAATTACTGCGGAACAGGTCCCATGTTGTAAGGGTGAACTCGCGGTTCTCGAACCAAATCCTCGCGGCATCTTCCAAGAAGTACACATGTCATAGCTTATCCTCGGAGGTCCAGTTGTTGAAGGTCGCGATCATTTCGAAGGTTTCGAGCCAGGTTTCCGGATCCTCCGATGTAGCTCCACGGAATGTAGGGTGCTTTTTGGGTTGTTGAAGCACAATGGGTGACACTTGGGCTTCCATTTTGGTTGTCTTGGCCACAATCTCCTTGGTCTTCACAGGTAGAAGTCCGTGCTCCGGGGGCAGCTGTTGCAGACGGCGGCTTGCTCGATGGTCTGGGACTACGTTGGTGTTCTCGTTGCGGTCCGCGCTTGGATCACGGTTGTCGGGGGCATCTGGTACATGAATAAAAAGCACCTCCACGAGATGTCATGTGGTAGTGACGGTGAAGAAAGCAGCAAAACTGGGAATGACGAAACTAGCGTTTTATTGCGCGAACTTGTGCCCAATAAAGTCAGATAGATAGATAGATAGATAGATAGATAGATAGATAGATAGATAGATAGATAGATAGATAGATAGATAGATAGATAGATAGATAGATAGATAGATAGATAGATAGATAGATAGATAGATAGATAGATAGATAGATAGATAGATAGATAGATAGATAGATAGATAGATAGATAGATAGATAGATAGATAGATAGATAGATAGATAGATAGATAGATAGATAGATAGATAGATAGATAGATAGATAGATACGCCCGAAATAAGGAAGTAATGCTAATCATATATTAAAGTTTGTGTTATTGCTTTGAAAGCAGTTAAACTGTGGAAGTAAAGAAGTCATTCGCTTAAATCAAGTAGAAGTTGGTAGACTGCCTAAAATGAACGCATTCCTGATGAATAAGTGGAAGTACTTGACCGGAACTTGTTGAAAGGATGCGTTTGATCAGAAACTAGTGTCACTACGCAACAGCAACTGCTTTAAGCAAAATTATTTCTTCCGTCCGCACTCGCATCTCGCTTTCTCCACTGAGTTAACGAGGGCTGCGAAATATGAATGAGCAAACGCGGTGCGCAGCGGGAGATGAAAGGCCGTGCGAGTGAATAGAGGGCGAGAAGGAAAAGGGAAGAGGGTGTAGCGCAAGCTTGAAAAAAGCGAAGGAGGAGATCATGGCCAAAGAGTGAGGAGGAAATCGGAGTATCGCACGAGACATGCTCAACGGCGGCGACCAGGCAACGGCGGCAGTGCAAGCGCCATTGAAACGAAGCGCTGGTGGGGGCTTAGGCCCAATGCGCTGCCGCAGCTAGAGAATGCGCTCCACGGGTGCCAAGCATTCACATATTCACGCTTTCTTTCTGCGCATTGAGATACAGAACCGATGTAAATGCTTCCTCCACCGTTGCTGTTAAACGCGAATATTTACCACAACATATTTTGCATCCAAAACACCTAATAGCTGCGCTCAGAATTCACTCAAGTGGGTGCCGCAATCATCGGTGAATTGCTTTTTTTTTTTCTTCAATTCAAACAGAAACAAATGGGCGATTACAAATAGGCAATTCTAGAGTTCTATACGAATCAAAGAAAACATCATGCGCATAAAAAATCACCATTAGGCGTTCGTGTGAAGCGAAGGTTTCTTCAAACGGCAAACGAAATGTTATGAATTTTACTATTTCATTGCTGCGTCAGCGGGGTGAAGGGAAATGAGCGCGCGAACGCCAGTGCTACGTATTGTTATAATATTACATCCGTTCGTCTTTCTTCATTTATTCTTGTTTATTTTAAATACACGGGGTGCTTTTTACCTGACCCCCCGTGTCAGAGATGAGAGCAATAGTACGGATACGTGCCGTCGTAGTATAGAAAGAATATCCATCGTCAATAAGAGCTAGTTGACGTTGAAACGATAGCTACCGCCCGCCCCCTTTTTCGCCATTCAACCGCTGTGACTGTGTGTCATAGTATGAAAATTATCATTATAATCAACAAGCGGAGGTCATAAGAGAGAGCATAGAGGCATATGTCCGATGCGGCCTCAAACAAACAAATAGATCGCATACAGCAAGTCAGTTCTTTTCTTCTGACCATTTTTTCAGTTAATCAGAGACACTTGTGAGTAAACAAACTTGTATAGATGTAACTATGCCAGTCATTGAGAGTATATATAATGGATCTTGGACAGGCACTAAAAATTAAAATAGAGAATAATTGCAATTGTGGCCTTAGGGCTATAGCTCTATGCCTGATGAAATGGGGAGCCGAGATTCAAGTCCTGCGTCGAAGGCTATTAATTTTTTTTTAAGTTTGGAGGAGCTTACTCAAGAGCAACTCGACCAACAACGCGACGGCAGGAAAAGAGAGCTTCAGCACAGTTGACGGTAATGTGTTTAGCATTGAATCAATATATCGACACAACCGACTGCCACTGTCAAAACGAGCTATGTAATAGGCGTGTACAGCGGCGGGAATCCTCTTTTACGCTCCTCTAAGAACCCGCGGCGCCATCTGGGCTTGCCGCCTCAAAGCCTGCGCGTGTCCTCCAAAATGCATAATCAGCCAATGTGTGCAAACGCTGAGAACTGTTCCTTCGTTCACAGCACCCTCAATGTCACACAATCAGCCATCTCCTACGGCATAAATTGGAGCACTACGAGACACTCTAGGGACATAAATTTCAAGCAAGTTGGTGGTGCTAAATAACAAGGGAAGAGATGAAAGCTTTGGTTGACGATTATGGAAATGAACAAACATAGTTTTGATGATATCTATAGATAACTCGGAGCGCTATAACGTAAAACTATTGCAATTCTGCAATCAGCCCTCCGCGATTGGTCAAAAACTTTTTTGGACCCCCCCCCCCCCTTCACCTGTCTATCACGCGACGTCACGAAAACCGCGATAGCTCTCCATCTGATATGACGTGTACACAGTGATTATGCCTAATTTCACCAAACAAAAGAAAAATAGTTTTTTGTCATTCGACGCCTTTTTGCCATTAGCCCTGGGTTATTGGTCAAAAGCTTTAGGGCAGCGCCCACTTCACCTAGATGTGAAGTCACGGTGCCAAAGTTACATGTACGCGTTAAAGGTGCATTAATATGCCAAAAAAAACATAACTTTCTTCTGAATAGCCGCAGGTTGCCCCATTCCGAAAGGAATAAAAGATGGCTGCCGGGGATCACTGAGGCACTGGCTACTAGCACCAGCCGGAGAGCATGGGTTTATTTACGTGTAACAAAACTTTTTGGTGGCCGATTAACGTTTCGGAGAACTTTCGGCACGTTTACAACTTCGTTCTGCCAACTATTCTTTGCTAAGGACCCGTTTTAGCGTCATTCGTAAGCTTCCGTTGCATGCCGGCGCGACTGTCGACGAGCGACAGCAAGTAAGAAAAAGCGGACCAATCGAATACGCCGGCACTACCCTCTTCATCTGGTTATCTATTTTCAGAGCACTGGCTCGGCCCCATTGAATCCCTCTCTACTTGAGCGTGCTCCCCGCTTCTTTAGAGCCAATTAGATGAGACAAGCCGCTCAGTGTAGGCAATGCTATTCGTTTTTCGAGCAAACAAAAGTGACTTCCTATGAACGAGGAGAGCGTTTGATTGCTTTGTTCAGACAACCCTGCGGTGACTACCCGATATTTGCGTTGGCTGTTACGCAAATTTGACATCAGGAGATTGGCATAAAAACATATTGGAATAGTTTTACGTTGTACGGCCCTTGATGCCCCATTTTAGGGCATAAGGAAGTTAGAGCATTTTCTATGTTAGAAATCGAGAGATGAGATGTCTTCATTAAAGATAAATATAATATGATTATCACCGTACGGAGTACAATTTCAATTAGAAAGAAAGTCAGGAAAATTATTAATATATAGCAAAAACATGAGGGGTCCTTGAGGCGCACTGTTGAGATTCACTGTAGTAATTAAACAATATGAATATAAACAACTTGAACTACGGAAAATAGGTAGAAAGAATAGCTATAAATACTGATTCTCTCGAGAGAGCCGTATAAGGCTTTCTTGTTTCCGCTATCAAATGGCTGTCATAGATCAATAAAAAACTCAGCCTACAAAACATCCTTGATGCAAAAAAATTATACCAGCTGCGATGCCCTTTCCTTTTTTGCATAACGCCGGCCACCCGCTTGCGCCAGGAAATGAACATACACAGAAAAATATGAAAATAAGCTGGGCAGCACGAGGGAGCTATTTTCAGGAAGGTGAACAATGTGACATTGGTGGATAAGAAGGGCACGTTCTGCGCACTCCTCACAACAGCTGCTTAGCAGAAGGTGCTTGCGCTGGGCATAGAACCTTTATTTGCACACAATGGTGTCAAGTTCCTCCGCTGCCGGCGCCTAGAACCGTTCACTAAATATAGCGAGCAAAACATAACATGCAAGTACATCGGATTATCTAGCTGAAAATAATTTTTTCATTCTTTTAAAACGGCGTTTCATATGCACATCCCACTTGATAGGCAGAAGAAAGCTCTTCGTGTGTTCACTACATGGGATGGACACTCGATGTAGTTGTTATTTAAACACCCCAAGAGCAAAATATTTTGGAGATGTCTAAAACTACGTCTGACGTACACGGGGACAGCACAGTTTGGCGCATTACTAGATGCGCTAGAATGGTGGATCCATAAGTAGAACGCTCTTCCGGAATAGCATTCCTTGAAGCTACGCCCTATGTTCAGAGTACTGAGGTGAGAATGCGTACAAAGCTACTCATCATACACCAATACATTCCCGTCATCAATTGTGCTAGGGGGAATCCTACGAAAACAAGCGGGAGAAAGTACGAGGTGTAGCATGCGTAGACGGCAGTCAGCGCTGGCGCGGCAGAAGCTAGCTATTCTAATGAAAGAGCCGTGAAGAAAGACCTCTAGAAGTCAAATACATTAAAAGACTAAAGGTTAGAGCAGAATGCACCTAAGGTGCCAAAGGGTGCCAAAAAATGTGCACTTCAAAACGACAAAATTCACAAAAACATTCGTAAAAACCAGAACAGTTTTGAGACAGTGGTTTAATATCGCAGCTAAGCAAAGAATTCCGACAGCTTTAGCGGTGTCTAAGCAGCGCTGCTTTAGAGTACAACGTAGAAGACCCCGGTTTGATTCCCCATTGCACTATAATTTTGATGCGTGAAATCAGACATTCAACGAAAAAGCAGGCGGGTTTCGCTGTAGCAGTGAAACTTGTGATTTACTGGCATGCCAGATCTCGAGCGTGCGCTCATGACGCTAGATCGCGCTTGCTGGCGCGGGCCTAGATAGAACCGAGCGGGTGAACGCGCAAACCTGCAGCCACGGTGTTATGTTATCGGAGAGGGTGTGACCGCGACGCCACGTCACTGTGGCTTTCTCTCTCGGAAGCCTGTTTTATCCACACGTTCAACGTTCCCGCGAGCTCTCGCCTGCGTTCTTACTGCGTCTCGGGAAGGCCAAATCAAAACGCTCCAAACTCATCAACGCGTACGCTTACCCGCGAAGCGGCCACTGAGCGCGTGGTCCGTGTAGTAGACACACTAGTAGTAGTAGTAGGCGTAGGCGAGCCGTAGTAGGCGCAAGCGAGGGTGTAGTAGGCGGGTGACGCATAGCAGTCGTAGTAGAAGTAGTTGTACTAGTAGGAGTAGTCGAGTGCCACCTACGACACCTCTGAAAGCTGTCTAAGCTTTCGCTCCCCAACAACCCACCGTCCTATGTCCTTCTCTTTCTTGGGTGCGCTTTGATGCGTCCCAAAACTTGACATTGAGAACGTCCTTCAGAATCTGCAACAGTGGGCGCGCGCAGGGACATTGCTCGTGAAGTCACGAGCCCTCTCTCTTCAACAAAGCTTTGCTTCCGGCACAGATTCGTCGCGCATAGCGCAGCCACGGCTGAGCTAGAGCAGGTGACAACCGTTCACCTACCCCCCTGTGTGCCTCATCGTGCTAGCACGTGCTCGCCTCCCCCTTCCAGCACTCCTGGTCACGTAACCCGAATTGTGCACGTTTGAAAGGTGGCACTCGTCAAGCCACCACTCTAGTCCCGTCGTTCTAGGATGCTTTACCTCGCACCAAGTACCTACGCCGCGCAGGATGTTGTCGCTCTTGAGACTTTCCATGGAATGTCATGACTGTGACGAAAATTCAGCTGGTGTGTTAACATATCTTGCGTGTGAAGAAAAGGACCCGCGGGGCCATTAAAGTATTATTTATTTATTTTTTTACAGATGCTGCGATCATTTACAGATCTTAGCAGGGTGGGAACATAGAAGCACATTCATACAAACATACACTTGAAACAATCATACCAACGTTTCAATGATAGCCATCTTGATTGACTTCGACGCTTGAATGATAGCTAACTTCAGCAGAATGAAACTCTGCTGAAGTTGGCGAATTCTCGAAGCCAATGTCATTGATCTGCATGATTCAGGTACTGTCCTTCTATCGCAAGCAGCTGGAGTGGTGCCTCCTGTAGTTGGACCCACTGTGGGAAACACGAGAGCATATCCTCTGTTCTGCAACCTGTTTCAGCTGGTAATATTGCTTCGGAAGGATGAGAGAAGAGAGAGGAAGAAGATCGGAGACGCTGGTTGCTTCGTGTTGTTGGTGATCAGCCATCTTAACTATTCTGACTCATCCAGTTTATATATTGTAAATATAGTTTTTATATACTCCAAACATTCCCGTAACATATTGGTGAGAGTAGCAGGGTACCACAGCCGGAAACGGAGCTCCTCAGTGAGCGCAATGAATGACGGTGAGCACGCGGGATCAACGTCATTGCCGCCTCCGACCTCAGCGTTCTCCTTGACTGCCTGCAGAATTTTGTCGGCCTCTTTGGACACCTTGCCGGTGTCATAGGCTTTGATTGCCGGTTTAGAATCGGTGATAATTATTCTGGTTGATGGCTTTGTGATTTCCTGGGCAATCGCCGCCACCTCTGCCTCCTCTGGTGAAGAGTGTCTCAGGCTACAGCTCGATATTAGCCCGCCTTTGTCGCTCGCTAGTACTGCAGCGTCGTGCCCTTCTGGGTACTCTGCCGCATTGGTGTACACTACGCTTTTGGAGAAGGTAGATTTGGAGTTTTTGGAGTCCTCGGACTCTGCTTCTACTGCGTTCCTCGTTGTGTATGTGGTTCATGTTTCTTGGGATGGGGGGTACTCTTAACCTGTTCGTAATTTCTTTGGGGATGGCGGTTATCCCCTCTCGCAATTCTGGGATCTGGTAGCCAAGTTTACTAAGGATGGATCTGCCCGTTTTGCTGCCAGTTAGTCTGATATATTGTGCCGTGAGTTGGGCCTCGCACATTTCCTCTAGGGTGTTTCACATTCCTAGGTTGAGGATCCTCTCGGTTGATGTGCACGGTGGTAAACCTAGGGCTGTTTTGACACCTTTCCTGATGATGATGTCTACCTTGACCCTCTCTGCTTTAGTTGTCTTTAAATACGGGATAGCGTCGGTGATTCGGATAATGATGAAATAGTGGACAAGTCTAAGTAGGTTCGACTCCTTCATCCCCGCTTTTTTGTTTGCTATCCTATTGAGAAGCCTGCACGTTTGGTTGGTCGTGGCTTCTAGTCTGTTTATCGTTTGGGTGTCTCTCCCATTTCCTTACATCCACATACCCAGTATCCTGATCTTGTCCACCCTTACGACCGGGGTGTTCTTGACCAGGAGCTGGATATTGTCCTGCTGCTTGCTCACGATTAGCATCTCCGATTTTTCCGGCGAGCATTTTAGCCCTATGGGTCTCAGATAGCTTTCCGTTTCCCAGATTGCCCTTTGTAGGGTGCCTTCTATTTGGCCATCACTCCTGCCTCTGTCGACCTAAAGGGTGAGATCGTCAGCGCAGAGAGTGTGGCAGAGGCCCTCTAGCTTTCTGAGTCTTGCTGGCAGCCCGATCACTGTAATGTTAAAAAGGGTAGGCAATAACACCGATTCCCGCGGTATTCCCTTGTTGCCTAGCTTAATGTTTTCTCTTATTGTGTCCCCAATGTCTTTGTTCACTGTTTGGTCCGTGAGGAAGCTTCTGGTATAGTTGTATAGCTTGCTTCAGACATTTAAGTGATTGAGGTGTAACAGGATCGCTTGGTGTTTGACGTTGTCAAACGCTTTGCTGACGTCCAGTCCCACTATGACTCTTGAGTCACTAGTCTTCCTTTCCAATGCTTGTTCTTGCCAATTGGCAATCGTTCCGCGACAACGGAGGGAGTTGCGGAGAGATCACCGACGAAGCTGAATGGACCAATAGCATCAAGCAGGCGTGCAAAGAGGCTGAGGAGGAAAGAGAATTAGATGAGGAACAAGACTGGGTTGATAGCCCCATGAGAAAACTGTGGCAAAAGAAAAGAGGCAGGAACCAGGCCTGCCGAAAAAAGGGGCAACCGCAACCTGAGAAGGAAAATAGCAGCTCTCAATACGGGAATTGAGAGCCATGCCCAAACATTAAACAGACAACACTGGAACGAGATCTGCAATAGACTAGATAAGCAATTAAGCTCCATCACCCCCAGGAAGCTATTGAGACACCTCCTGGACCCAGACAACCCCAAAGCTGAGACCAGGAGAAAAACGCAAAGACTAACACACAATTTCCAGGGGTCGGAGGAGGATATAATTAACCAGATAAAAGAGAGGTACACAAGGGAAACAAACACCGAAACTTTCCCTGACTACAGCGGCAAAATCGACGAGGACCTAGACCAAGCAATCAACATAAAAGAGGTCCAAGCTGCATTAAACAAGCTCTGAAGAAAAACCGCGGCTGGCCCAGATGGGGTCCACAACAAGATGCTTAGAAACACCGATGACAACTCGCTCCTGCAACTAGCGGCATTCATGCAAAAGTGCTGGGAGCGGGAGCAGATAGAGTGGAAGAAAGCAAATCTAGTCCTCATTTCCAAACCAGGGAAAGAACTCAAACTAGAGAACCTTAAACCAATATCGTTAACCTCCTGTGTAGGCAATCTCATGGAGCACGTAATACAGAACAGGCTCAATGGATACTTGGAAAGTAAGGAACTCTATCCAGACAGCATGATTGGAGTCGTATATTTTGAAGAAAAGTGTGTCTTCATTCAACAAGTGAGAAGGGCAGTCTGGTGAGCGAATTATATAATGGGGTCTTGAGGCACGCACCTGGGGTGTCGCCGGCCCTGCACGGTGAGCAGCGACATCCAGCCGCAGCAGTTGGCGAATGGACAAGATTGAGTTAAAGTTATTTTGCTTGCTTCTCTGCCTGGTGCCTATCTTCGAGATCATCATCTGGCCATCTGGTTCGCTGGTTCTGAAGCAACTGCACTGACTTCACAGTCATATTAGGTAAGTGAAGTAGTGTGCGGTTTCTGGAAACTTACAACAGATTGAAGCTAGTGAAATGAGCAAATAGTCAGATCAGTGCTGCCACCAGCTTTAAATACAGCAATGGCGACAACTTTTTTTCCGCGATTCTAAAAGCTTACCGAATTTACAGAATGCCGAGATTTTTGTCTGAATGAATAATAGAAGCAAGTTTACTGATTTCGCGCTACTGAGCCATATCATGTTCGGGCCAGTCTCGTTGAAGCACCATTATTGGGTAGTTCTATGGCAGTTAAAATGTATATATTCTTAATAAATTTTGGTTAAGTGCTTCGGCACGCTCTGCCGACAGTATCTTTACAACGTGGTTACATCTCTACTGGTAATCCTAGGCAGAGACTCAATAAACATTGGCCTGACTAGCCGTTACAATTGTTAGAATCATATGCGAGGATGGTATTAAAGTATATTTAGCTGGCTGTTGTCATAGTCATTCTAATGGTGCTGTAAATATTTACACAGGTCTAGCGGAAATGAGCGAGACTTGTTCTCTTAGTATTTCTTACATTCTTTTCTTTACATTTCGGAGTCTCTTCAGAATATGAGACAATAAAGCTTCATTATTCAAATTTGTGGTATGCACGTTTCGTGGTAGGCACATGTTTCCAACCCATTCAAATTTATTTCATTTGCAGTAACGAAGTGTATCCTAATAGAGGAACACTCGGAGGGCGTTGGTGCCCTCGCCGCCGCTAGCGTGATGCTTTAATATGATCGGTGCATGTGCTGTGCGCACCGAGGTCTGGTGGTGATATAATTCAAATGCATGGGCGAGAAAGAATGCTCAGCAGCGGTGCTGTTTTATGACAACCACGATAGGAGCTATACGGAGAATAGAGTGGAGCGCATTCATTTTCGCGGCAAGGACGGCAATGCAAACAGACCGCAGCACCACATACCACTCAATTTGGCTCGATAGTGAGGCCAAGGCGGCGGTCTTCCTCTCCTGCTAGCAGGATACATTTGCACCTGCCCACTGCGTTGACGCAGAGCAGCAGCATGCCAAAAAAGAAAAGGAAAAAAAATCGAAGTTTGCGATATTCCCTAAAGCGAAATTTGAGCGCAGCTCTAGGTGCGTTTTTATTGCGCGATACAATTGTTGGCGCGGACCATCTGTCTTGTGTTGCACGTTGTGAACGAGCGTTGCGAACGACTACCACGCTCAACGGAAGAACGCGAGAGCCAGCGCGTGCGTGACGCTTCGGTGCGATTAACAGCATCCGCCGCAGACAGACTTCCGCTCATGCAGCGCATTGCTACCATAGGTTTTATCGGCGGACACTCTCGCCCCATGCGTTGTCGGTGGCGTCATCGGTGAAGAGATGGCGTACGCTACTCTGGCGCCATCTTTTAGAAATCGTCGCCACAGAACAGGTCTTGCGCAGCCCCACGCTTTTTTCTCACGCTTCCGCCATACCCACCTCTTCCGCTTTCCTCCTCGCGCTCTCTTCGCTATCGCCCGTCTTTAATCCTCCGCTGCGATCCGTGTTGACTCTTTCATCCTTCACTGTGCTCGTTCACTCGGCTACTCCGAGCGATGCCGAGCTACGCTGAGCGTGCCGAAGACGCCGACGCTCAACGAAGGAACGGGCGCCTATGAGCTGCGCTCTAAAAGTGACTCGTACATATGATCTTACAATAAGTGGTCGTATTTAGCTCGCGTAAACAGTGACTGCCGTGAGTGTATTCCCCGGACCCCAACCATGGTCTCCCGGCACATATGTGTACCCCTAGCTTTTACGCTCCTTTCGTTTTCATCGCATTGACAAGCAAAACGAACGCAAATAATAAAAATATTAATTATTACTTGGTGTGACCAGGCTGGCATATGACACTTTGACTTGGCTAGGTCGTTAGCATCGGAGCCTTGTAGCTCCGATGGTAAAAAAGCTCGGCCTACTTATTTCCATCTCGGCTAGTTTATTTAGGATACTTAACACGATTTCTAATTATCACACACAAGCTTATTTGCAAAATCGGCGTTTCAACATTGCAGAATTCCCAAATGAGTCCGGTATTGTTCTGGAGAAGTCCTGATTAAGCCCCCGAATTTTATCAGTGAAATTTTGAGAATCACAGCGAAGGTGCAGAATAGTGAGTTGTCTGTGGAACGAATACTTAAAATACATATAGATACAAATGTATCTTAAGCATGCAAATGAATGGGAACAAACACGTCAAAAATTCCATTCCGAAAGAGAAACAGGCTATTCAATATTCGCGGAAGCAGAACGCTAGCGGTTCGGGGAAAAGGACTATTCGTGTTGAAAAATAATGAAGAAATCTGACAGGACAATATAGTTGTGACTAGAAAAACACTCCCGAAGGTGAGACAATGCATACAGTAAGCCGGCGAGAAGTACAATACTTCCCTGTGTTTTCTGGTGTGAAAACTTTTGCATGCCGTTGTGGTCATCCTTGCTGGGATATTTTAAGCCCTCTGCGAACTCGTAGGTTGCATGATGCAATAGTATAAGGCCGAAACATGCAAATACATATTCATCATTTATATTATTATGCAGCAATATAGTGGCAGAGGGCGAAAACAGTTGCAGTTATAGGTTACTTTAGGTATACGGGGGCGAATCAAAATTAGCGCCCCCATATTTTATTAGCCACAATAACGTGCCTACAGGTAATTACAAATATACGTACTATTCTACGTACCTTACACTATTCTTCCCCATAGTCTGCGCACCAGCTCAGAAATTTGTGCCATCGCAGCACGAATCTTTATGTGTTTCTATGGTAGAATTCGTCCGGCTGATTGTGGAACCACCATCGGACTGCAGATTTGGCGTCATCCTTGCACGCGAATCGCTGTCATTCCAGGAATTTATTCAACGGACCGAAAACTTAGAAATCACTAGGGGCGAGGTCCCTGTGCATTTCGATCGGCGTTAGTCTCATGCTCCATACAAAACGAATCGCACTTCGTTGTTTTTAGGCTGTGGGCGTGTGAAGCACAACCGCCATATTCTACAACTGACAGCAGCGCCGTGCCACCGAATTAGCGGCAGATAAGTCGGAGTCGGTAAAGAAAGGTCAACCACTTGGAATGCATAAGTCAACTTTGCATTTACAGCCGTAATGTGGCTTAATGAATAGGGGCAATGACTTTCTGGTTAGCCCACGTAACTTCCCTTTCTGTTACATGCATTCGTTTCATATTCATCAGGAAAGCAACAAAATAGGTGGAAAGTAAGAAGGTAGCCAAAGAAAACCATGCACAGACAAGATGCTTGTCTGCGCCAGAATAGGTCCCTGTCCTCAATATTTTGTATATTCGAGCAACAAGGGTTACATAATTCCATCGTGTCACAACTTTAATATGTCAGTGCAATGTAAATTTGATTCATTCTAGAAAACTCTACGGAAATATCTTCACAACAAATGCGTAAACAAATCACAGAAAATGCATTTACCATGAGGCAAACGGAGTCCTTCAGTGCATCTCATAATTAAACAACATACATAAGCAATTAGACAATGAAAACCTACGAACCGCTTGTTCCGTAAACATCCATACGCAAGGAAAATTGAGCCTGCCATCGGGAGAGAAAAACCAGAGTGCCAAGTTTTGTATAACCTAAGCCCTGGGGGAAAAGTTACCAGGATGAGGATTTGTTCATAATAATGTGTCTATAAAGTAGCTTTCTGAAAGGTTTCAGGGTCTTTGTTTGCTAAATTCGAGTTTCGATATTGCTGTTATCATTCAAGCTAGTAGGAGTTTACTTGCTAAATACAATTCGTTTCGATAACGGTAATCCCTAGTAGACTCCGTGTTTCACAAACTTTCAAGCGCACGTATGGACTTTTCTTTTTCGACGTCGCTAGCCTTTTTATCTTAGTATTAGTAGTTGTGCTACATATGACACTACAATAGAATTATTGCGACTATATCAAAGAAAAAGATATATTTGTCCTGTACATAACTGGTGCTTGATGTCCCGCCTTGCCTTAGGCACCCAATATGCGTGACATCTTCAAGTTTAAATGAACAACAAACACGTTGCAAGAGAAACTTAAACGAGAACATCCGAGAATCTTATACCCATTGTGAGCTCAAATTTATATTTACAAAAATGAGGAATAAAACGAGTATTTACACGTGTGATTCGGCACCTAAACGTTATACACTTTGATTGACATTGATTCGAAGTTCACTTAAATCTAGCCAATTTCACAACTCTTTCAATCATATATTTGATTTTTTCTCTTAATCAATTAGCCTGCAGTAAAGAAACAAATGGATTTAATGCGCATACAGAAGCATATTATTGCGTTTGCAGACCTAGTATTCTCTGACATTAGCTTGGACGACGATAAACCCTGAGTGAAATATTTATTAGGATTCTGCATATAGCATTTATTCAGGTTTAACCCACAGCCTCTAATTCCGCAGAAAAACAGCTTACAGAAAATAAGCTCAGGTTTGGCTGAATTAAAGGCCCTTTCTTCAGTACACAAATATTCCCACTCTATAACCCCTTGCGCATTATTTATTATAAGTTAATTTGTTTGCAAAAGGGCTAGCTCGGCTAACTAATACTTTTCAAACTGAACTGGTGTCATGAAACTAATTCACATATATGTAAAAACCTGAGTAATGCCTCCTACAGTTCGCGTTCAAATATTCTAGTGAAAACGCTCAGTACACATACTGGAAGATAGCTTTTAAAGCTTCCCTGATCTCCACATTTGCGTTTATCGGGTACACTAGCAATAGTCAGCAATTCTGGAACAGCGAATTTCCTCACTATAATATTACCTATGTGCACTGGACGAAAGTCGAGGGGGGACTACCTCAATCTAGCCCCCTTACATGCCGCCCTATGACTATTTAATGAAAAATGGTGTTCTTTAAATCAGCTTGATAGGTGGGTTAGAAAAACAATTAATTCCCGCACACATACCTTCATCTAATTAGAGGGATCGTTTCTTGGTTTGAAGTATGGCGATTCACACATGAAGGAAAGTATTCATTAAATGATTTCAGGGTAATTAGGACTCTTTCCGCTTTCCATCATTTCTTCTATAGTTGAAGCTTCATTCACGGTATTTGTCAGTTTATTTTAAACTTTAGGTAGCTTATCTGGCTTGTGTACGTGTTCGGAGGCATGCCTACAATATACATATTTGGGTTTTGCATATGTTGGCATTTACTTTACTGCAGGTATTAAGGTATTGTTAACATTTAGCAGTGTACTTGGTCTGAAAATATTGCTTGAAAAGCTTGTTCCTTTCTTGTGTGTTCTCGTAAATTTCTCAGCCATTCAAGGCTTTCTGAATTTTGTCACTTCTCCCAAATATGCAACGGCAAGCTTCTATTATGAAGTTCACTGAATATTTTGTGGAATATACATAAATCCCTGGTGGCGTCTAATTCCAATGAAAATCTTCGAGCATTCTTTCTTCTTGGCCGCTGTGGAATTCAACTCTGCATTACGCTCATGAATTTGTTAACATCACATCATAACTATCTATGTTTTACGTAGTAGTTCTGCGAAAGCCCGCAAGGTGGAGAGAAGTAATATTTACGGAAAGTCAGACATCCACCCGTTCGTAGCAATTGCTAGAAATAAAACCCATACGGGTTCCTCGAAAGAAAAGCCTCAGAGTTGAAGAAAAATTCGTCCTGGTCCGGGAATCGAACCCGGGACCACCGCCTTTCCGGGGCAGCCGCTCTACCATCTGATAAACCAGGCGGCTAGCAGATGGCAGGGCGAAGTCGAATTTGTCGACATCACGAAGCAAAGGCAGGTGTTTGACGTAGAAGTTATGCGGAAGCCCGCAAGGCGGAGAGAAGTAATAATTTATTATTACTCCTCCGAGTAGGTACGCCCGCATATTGAGCATGTTTCATGAAAACTGACAATGTTTGTATAGTGACAGACATCGTAAGATATTTAAAAAGAATGCGATGATAAATGAAAAGATAATTACTATACATACGACACTCAACAGATCAAGCGCATATATAACATGTTATACAAAATTAGCCTTTCACTGATATGGGTGTATCAGAGAAAATATAAAAACGCTTTTGCAGCGCTGCACAAAGGGGAAAGGCACTTTATTCCTTGAGACAAGTATAAGTTGTAGCCTAATGCAGTCAGATAATTAGTATGGTTCTTGGGATGGGTCAAAGAGCTTACGATTGCATATTAGGTGTGCTATATCCTTTCATACATTACACATAGCGCACAGTGGAAATGTTCAACATTTATTTTTACACAGTAAATAATTTGTAGGATACACTTTTAGACGAATACCGTGGAGCCATGCACAATCGCGCATGTCAAGTGCACAATGCATGGGAGAATTGCATATGGGGTTGTGAGTGCGAATATGCATTTTGTACCTCTTCATAGGCCCACTACTAAGAAGTGGTATCGAAACATGGCATTGCTGGCATGCATTAGCATTCACTAAGCCCTTGGACCTGTGCAGCACTACTAGCTTGCTGTACCTTGCGTCCGTTGAGCCGTTGTCCATCATCGTAATTGTGTCCATATGCGCTCTCTTGGTTGTCGGCTACTGAGAGACCTCTGGTACTCTCGCCGCTCCTGCATATGATCACAGTCCACGGAGAATGTGCTGAAAGTTGTGCTTTCGCGTGCTGTAGTTCGCCCGCAATTAAAGTCTTTAAGCCAGAAGAATCGTTGGTGCAGTCGACGCCGCGTGACCTTACACGAAGGAATGTTTGAGGAGTACGCCTCAAAATCTAAGTCCGGCGATTGGCGCATTCTTATAAGGTTCGTGCAGTTTGCGTTGTTATGCGGAGCACAATACGATTAGCAAAGCGACACAAGTGATAAATCATCCTCGTCATCATCAGGCTATTTTATGTCCACTGCAGGACATAGGCCTATTGTTGCTATCGCCAATAACCCCTGTCCTGCGCTAACCGGTTCCAGCTTAGTGACTGAAAATTTCTTAATTTCATTACCCCACCTGTACTTCAACCGACCTCGACTGCGCTTCCCTTCTCTTGGCACCCACTCTGTAACCCTAATGGTCCAGCGGTTATCTAACCTACGCATTACATGACCTGGGAGCTCTATTTATTTCTCTTAATGTCAATTAGAACGTCGCCTATCCCTATTTGTTCCCTGAGCCACACGGCTCTTTTTCCTGTCCCTTAACGTTACGCCTAACATTCTTCGTTCCATCGCTCTTTGCGCGGTCCTTGTTTTCGAGCTTCTTTGTCAGTCTCCATGTTTCTGCCCCATGTGCCAGCACCGCTAGAATGCACTGATTGTACACATTTCTTTTTAATGATAGCGGTAAGCTTCCAGTCAGGATCTGACAATGTCTACCGAATGCACTTCAGCCTATTTTTCTTCTTGTGTAAATTTCCTTCTCATGATCAGGGTCCCCTGTAAGTAATTGACCTAGGTAAACGTACTCCTTCACAGTCTCTAGAGGCTGACTGGTGATCCTGAACTCTTGCTCCCTTCCCCGGCTATTCATCATTATCTTTGTCTTCTGCATATTAATCTTCAACCCCATTCTTATACTCTCTCTGTTAAGGTCCTCAATCATTTGTTGTAACTCAGACCCAGTGGTGCTGAACAGGACAATGTCATCCGCAAATCGAAGGTTGCTGAGATATTGGCCGTTGATCCTTACTCCTCGGCCTAGCCTGTTAATTAGCTTGAATACCTCTTCCAAACACGCAGTGAATAGCATTGGAGAGATTGTCTCCTTGTCTGGCCCCTTTCTTTACAGGTATCTTCCTACTTTTTTTGTGGAGAATTAAGGCAGCTGTGGAATCTGTGTAGATACTTTCCAAGATATTTACGTAAGCGTCCTGTACTCATTGATTACGTAAAGCCTCTATGATTGCTGGCATCTCTACTGAATTAAATGCCTTTTTGTAATCTGTGAACGCCATATAGAGAGGTTGATGGTACCCTGGGGATTTCTCGATTACCTGATTGATGACATGGATGTGATTCATCGTAGAGCATGACTTCCTGTAACCTTCCTGTTCCCTTAGCTGCATAATTTCTAGTGTTGCCCTTTTTCTATTGGAGATTATCTTGGTGTGTATTTTATATAATACTGGAAGTAAGCCAATGGGCCTATATTTTTTTTTTTCAAATATTTAACGTCTCTCTTTTTGTGGATTAGCATGATGTTTGGATCCTTCCAGTTTTCTTGGACCCTTGAAGTCGATAGACAGTTCGTACAAAGGTCCGCTAGTTTTTCAAGCATTACGTCTCCTCCATCTTTATATCAATCGGCTGGTAGTCCTTTTTCTCCTGCCCTTTTTCCCCCTTTCATGTCTTGCAAGGTCCTACTAACTTCATCGCTAGTTATAGAAGGAGCCTCTGTAATCTATTCATTACTATTTCGTATGGAGGTACCGTGGCTGCTTTGGGTACTGTACAGGTGGGTGTAGAATTCTTCCACTGCTTTTACTATACGTTCGAGATTGCTGATGATATTACCCTGCTTCTCTCTCAGTGCATACATCTTTGTTTGTCCAATGTCAAGTTTCCTTCTTACTGGTCTCAGGCTGCGTCCGTATTATAGTGCTTCCTCAGTCTTTCTCACGTTATCATTTCGAATATCCCTTATTTTCTCCTTGTTGACTAGTTTTGACAGTTCCGCGAATTCTATCTGATCTCTTGAGTAGGAAACTTTCATTTTTTTATTTCTTTATTAGGTCCTTTCTTATTACAGAGAGCTTACCTACTGGTGGCCTTGGTTTCTTATTGTCAGCTTCAATTGCTGCTTCTGAAGATAGCCTAGTTACGTCTCATTCATTGCCTCTACTTCAATTTCATCTCGCTGTTCTAAGGCTGCGTATTTGTTTGCAAGTGCCAACCTGAATTGGTATGGTGTTATTATTGCTGCAGCTAGCTTGGTCTATTTCTTCATGACCAACTTTACTCGTTCCCTCTTCAACTTGAGGTGAATCCTAGACCTCACAAGCCTATGATCATTGCACTTTACCCTAACTAACACTTTTACATCCTGCACTATGCTGGAATCGACAGCAAGTATGAAATCAATTCCATTTCTTGTTTTACTTTAGGGCACTCCCCCGTCCACTTTTTGTTGCAACGCTTCTTGAAGAAGGTGTTCATTATTCACAGCTTATTCCTTTCCACGAATATTACCAACATCTCTCCTTCGAGTATTTCTAGAATGCACTGTGTAGTTGCCAATTGCTTGTTCGCCAGCCTGCTTTTCCCCGCTTTTGCGTTGAAGTTGTCCATGACGGCAGTATACTGAGCTTGCACTTTTCGCATCGCTAAATCTACATTTTCATAAAACTGTCCGATTTCTTCAACGTCGTGACTGGAGGTTGTAACTTAGGTTTGTACTACCTCTATTCTATCAGCAGCTTAGCTTTCTAGGCTTGTTGGTCTGTGAATTGAATAGCAATGAGTAGCGCGCAGAGGACGGGACAGTAAAATTCACACACACACACGGTTTCTTTAAATTAGGGAAGTAATTAGTTCCACATAAGGATAACCTCGAACAACTAATGTACATTTGTGTATGGCTCTTTAAATTGGCATTTTGCATGGATTTAAATGACTACATGTATAAGACGAGGGGAAAGTGCGGTTATAGACAACCTTATTCATTAGCTGTATAAAGACGTTCAAGGCTTCAGGACAAAAGTGCCGGTGCGAAAATTCCTCAGTTGTTGCATTTCCGCTGTTGTTCAGAGATTAGTGCACAGACTAATAAAATATTTATTTTGCGATATATAACAAGACTCCTCGGCGATCTGCACACATAATTTTCAAAGTGGGAGCGATTCTCCCACTTTGATGCCAGAATTCAAAATCTGCAAATGCTTCAAAGCCCAATAAGCCACCATGTGAATAGGCTCCCAGGGTACTATAAATTATAAGTAATTGACATGGAGACCAATGACAGATTGAACACAAGAACTCAGCTTCAATCTGTCAAACTCTTCAGAATACTCAGCTCAAAACAGTTCCCAACTTAAAGCGACTTGCGTGCTGGTACATTTCAATTTCCTACTTACTTACCTTCGTAAGCAAACTTTCCCCAGAATGAAAATTAAGATTCGAGATAACGGGCTAATTTTTCTCGGAACCACCTGGGTTTCGTCCTTAATATCGGTTCATGAGGCTTTACTGTCACAGTTGAGTGAAATATAAAACCAAGCCTCAGATCCACCACTCAATTTATATCAAAAATGTGTTGGCAACATGTTGTGATGACCGTATACCCGTGAGTAAATGTATACGGACCACAGGGTCACCGAAAAAACAGAATTTCTTCGTAATTAACAAGGATAAGCGGAAACTTACCAGTGTACTACAAAATTTCTAATGCCAAGTTTGTACAGCGGCCATTCATTTCCAGTTGCGTTCAAAGACCGAGGAGAAACTGAGTTTTATCGCGCAATCCCTGGCCCGCATTCTTTTGCTCACGGATGTACATTCAATTCAATACATTCTGCGTGCTGCCCTATACGGTGTTTTGCTGTCCTTACATGCTGGACTTTGTGCTGCTTTGAAAAAGTTGCAATTTCTAACCGTGTTTATATGTGCCATCCTGGTAGTACCGTGCCCTGTATATGGGACTTTGTATTCAGTGGTCACAGTCGTTCTTCGTGGTAAAAATTTTATGTTTCCTAATAACGTCATACTTTCTTCCATATTCATATATATCATCCTTGGTGGCTAGTTTTACTGTCGCATGTTGTCATGGCCGTATCGCCATGTTGACTGATGTCCTCCTTGTAAATTTGATTTCTGTTCCTACATACTGTAAAATGTCCTTATGTTCAATGTGTTCTGTCACAAATATACAAAGTATATTATGTGAGTAATGAATTTCCCATTAAGTCACTTGTCAATGACTCGCTTAAATTTTTTGCCCGAGTGTTGCGGTGTAGTATGCCTAGCCGGACCATACCTTAAAGGAACTTCTTGTTGGGCAAATTGCTATTGATTCATTACACCTATTTTACCATGCCGGAGGTTTGTGACGCGCCTCTGTAACCCATTGCGTGGAAGGCGAGTTATCAGCGCCTACACGAATGATGCCGGATGAATTCGAGTAATACCGCATTGCGTCCAAGGATGAGAAAGATCTAACCACACTGAAATGGCTGGGGGCATTCTTAAGTCCCTGTAATCTAACTACTGGAGGTTTGGTATAGAAGGGCGTTCTTTGTGAGATTTCTACTGCCGCGCAGTTAGGACTGGGATTTGGTTGTGCGACCCTGTAATCCAGCTTACTGAAAGACATCGTGTGGGATTCGAGTCTTGTGAATTGCTCCTGCGAAGAGTGTGGCCGCCATTCATGGCCCAGGGGTGCCTGAACTCTGCGGATGATGGCGGGCACGTGCAATGAAGCTAGGGTGAAATCACGGCCTCTGGATGGGAGCTCTCCCCATTTCCATGGCGTGCGTCACGGGCAACGTGCGGGTGGCCTCCGATGCTCGCACAGCCAAGAATTGCAGCCCACGCTGCGCGCTTAGCCTTAAGGAGGCCACGGCAGAAGTAGGGCGAAAGCTGCTCAGTATACTATGTGAAATAGTACCCGCCAAGTTATCCCGGGTCTTGAACTTCCTCGTCTATATACCGGTGCAGACGACTGTGTCAATAATAATCAACTCTGCACCAGGGATGACGTGCGACGGCAGGAGAATGACTCTTCTGGCGCTCTTCTGCACTGCGTACCGCCACCTTTCACCTGGCTAAGCATGCCATGACAACCTTTACCAGCCTTGCACAGCGGCGGCCCGTCGCTTCCGCGACCTAGCCACGCCATCCATCGCTACACTCTCCTAGCGCTGTTGAGGAAGCGTTGGCTCTCCTCTTCTGGTCACGCCCCCACAGTCTATAGGACTCGATTCCTCCTATAGATTCACTAGTCCCAGTCATAGGCATTATATATATTGAAGGATAGTCTCTCTCCATTCCCCAAGAGAGAGGGGCTGTCTGGTGAGCGGATTACGTAATGGTGCCCTGAGGCACTCACCTTGGGTGTGGTCGGGCCAACACGGCGAACTGCACAGTCCAGCCGCAGCAGTTGGCTTATGGACGAGGTCGAATAACGGTTCTCTTGATTGCTTGTGCGCCTGATGTCCATCTTTGGAAGCCTCATCTGGCCGTATGGCTCGGAAGCCACTGCCCTGACCCCACAGTCAATATAGGTACATAAGGAAGTATGCGGGTTCTGGAAGCTTACAACAGATTGAAGGTAGTGAAATGGGCCTATAATTGGTCCCATCAGCGCTGTCGCCACACTTATATACAGGAACGGAAACACCTTTCTTTTAATGATTTGGGATGCTTGCCGAATCTAAAGACTGCTGATATTTTAGCCAGAATTAAGAAAACAAGTAAGTTTATTGATTTGCTCTAAAGAACTATATCATGTGTTGGGCTGGTCTTTAGCGGAAATCTTTTTGTCACTGAAGATATGCATCTGGGATAGACTAACCTGGGAGCGGTTGTACGGCCAAGGTCTAGCTGGTGCACCACCATTGTGTAGTTCTACGGCATTTGAACTAGAAATGCTCTTAAAAATGCTTGTTGAATGCTTCGGTACGCTCTCGAGACAGCATATTTATAACGTGATTCCTTGTTTTCTGGTAAGCCCAGTCAGTAATTCAATAAGCTTTGGGCTGCCTAGTGGTCACTATTGTATGAACCATACGCTAGAATGGTATTGAAGTATATCTCGCAGGCTTTTCCGATAATCATTCTAATGGTGCTCTAAATTTTTTTATAGGTCTACCAGTAATCAGTCAGATTTATTCTATAAGTATTTCTATATACCCCTTTCTTTCTATTGCATAATCTCCTCACATCATGAGGCAATAAAGATTCATTAATGCAAGTGATAACACATGTTTTCACCTTGTTCCAGTTTATTCTGACAGTAGTGCCGAAGCTTATCCGTATAGAGGAACACTCTAATCACCTTGGTGACGTCACCGCCTAGCGTGCTGCCCCAATACCGTCGGTGCATGCGCTCGGTATGCCGACATCAGGCGGTCACGTGATGTAATGCAAATTCAAGAGCGAGGAAGAGTGCTACAATACTGGTGCCTTTTTTATAAGAGTGATAGAAGGTATCCGCAGATGAGAGCAGCATGCATTCGTTTTCGCTGCAAGAACGGCAAGATCAAATGACTGCATCCTCATATCAAAGCCAATTTCCTCGATAGTGAGGCCAAGGCGGCGTTCTTCCTTTCGCTTCTAGCCCGATAGATTTAGACCCACACACTAGCGTTGACCCAGAGCAGCTGCGTGCCAAAAAAATTAAAAAACCGGCGATTGCGATATTACTTGATGCGAAATCTGAGCACATCTCTATAAGTGCTTCGTTTCGCATATAGTGATTTGCCGGGACAATATGTCTCATGCTGCACGTTGCAAACGAACGAATAGTGGCCCGACTGCCTTGCTAATCAGGAGAACGCGAGAGGCAGTGCTTGTGTGACGCGTCGGTGCGATTCGCAGCAGCCGCCACCGACAGACCCGCTCATGCAGCGCTTGTTTACCATACGTGGTTTCAGCGGACGCTCTTGCCGCATGCCTCATAGATGGCGTCTTCGGTGAACAGAGAGCGCGAGTTACTCTGGCGCCAACTCACAGCGATCGTCAACGCACAACACGTCTTGCGTCGCACTACGTTTTTTTCCTCACGCTTTCGCCATACCCACTTCCTCCGCTTTCTTTCTCGCACTCTCTTCGCTATGGCCGTCTTTCATCCCCTGCTGCACTCCACGTTCCCTCTATCATCCTCCTCTGTGCTCATTCACTTGGCTATGTTGAGGAACGTCGAGGTACGCTGAGAATGCCGAATACTCCGATGCTCAATGAAAGAACGTGTGCTTAAGAGCTTTACATTAAAGTGACTAATGCATGTGATCATATAATAAGTGGTTCCACACAGCTCACCTAAATAGTGACTGCCGTGTGTGCATTGGAGTGACCGTAACCATAGTCTCCCGCCATATATGCGTACTCCTATCCTTCACATGCCTCTAGTTTTCATTTCATCGGCAAGGATACCGGCATTAAATAATAAAAGTAGTAAAGATTTCTTGGGTGGCCTAGAGTGGCACCTGAAGCTTTGACTTCAGCAGCGTGTTTGCATCGGAGTGGTTGTAGGCTGTCAGCTTCGAGTCATTGGCCATCTCATGAAATTGTGTTATTGGCCCTCCTGCCTAAAAAATGCTCGGGCTACTTATTTCTTTTATATTTGAATATACTGAGCACAATCTATAGTTATCACGCGCAATCTTCTTATTTACGAAATCGTTGCTTGAATATTGCGCAATTCCCAGCATGAGTCAACGTTTGTTCTGGAGAAATGCTGAATATGTCCAGCATGCCATCAGCAGACTATTGAGAACCACAGTGATCGTATAGATAAGGCAGTTGTCGGTGCTACGAACGCTTAAAATACATTTAGATACATACGCATCTGAAGCATGCAAGCGAATGGAAACAAACACGCCAAAAACGATAGTCTGAAAGAGAAGTAGAGCAAAGGATATTCGTGGAAGCAGAACGCTAGTGATACGGGGAAATGGGACAGTGTGTATTGAATAATGACATAGAAATCTGACAGGACAATATAGCTGGGTTAGAAAAACACTGCCGAAAGGTGGGACAATGCATACAGTAAGCTGGCAGGAAGCGCAATACTTTCCGGCTTTTTCTTGTGTGATGTGTGTTCGATGGCGTGTTCCAAGAAATGCAGAAACCAATAAGACAAAAATGCATTATCATAAGGCAAACGGAGTCCTTCTGCACATCCCATAGGTGAACAACATTCATAAGGAATTAAACAATCCAAACCCACTAACCGTTTGTTGCGTAAACACATCAAAGAAAATTGAGCCTGGCATCGTAACAGAAAAACAAGTGTGCCAAGCTTTTATAACCTTAACCCTGGGGGAGAAGTTAGCAAGATGACGATTCGCCCATTATCAGACGCACGATCCACTATTTGTAGTGACACTCTTGCATGCGCTGTGTGCGTGATTCTAATGAATGCACGCACTGCACGCTTCACTTTGCTGAGTGCTTGCAGCCTCAGCATTACGAGAGTGATGAGCCTTACATTGTTTGTTTGCTTAAGGGGGTATGAGCCATTGTTAATGATGATAGTTTTTGTACCATTGGACCGGACGGTGCGTTTTTTTGGGTAAGAATGGTGGACCCAACCACCGTCCCCCATGTCAATGCCCTAACCATTAGGTCCCTGTCGCACGCACAATTCTATTTGTGCCAACATCAACTAGCTGCTTCAAATGATCACCGCGCGTGTCACAACGTAGCACGGATGCACGAGAGCAACTATACGCGTACGAGTATCGTTTAGGACAAATACAAAGCGATGAAATGTAAAAAATTTCTAATTTCCTTAACACTTCGCGAAAACTTCGCGATTCAAAGATGTTCACTTTACCGGCACATGTTTTTCTAATTTTTTTTTTATTTCTTGAATCAGAGTCGTCCCAGTCAATATGTTATTGTGCCTCAGTTCTCCGAGAGCACACGAGATAATCAATTACAATGTTGACTTGTAATACAGCCTCTTGTAAACTCGCGTCAAGTGCAGCGCGGTTCACAAGTGCTACAGGCAGCCCATGACGTCATCGAAATCTTCTGTGACGGGGTTGCCGTACCAGATGCCAGTGACGCGCGTACGCACACTATTACCGCGCTGCCGAAAGCTCAGTCTGTTCCGCACACGGCGGGACAAGAGGCAAAAGTGTGTACACCTCGGTTTCCATGAGAAACGAACAATCAGACAGCCCATTTTGCCAGATTTCAGGGACACGGTCATTGTATCGCCTTCACCCATCGTAACCAGCTGACTCGCACGCTCTTAGGTTCCTTCTGCTGCCACGTTACCTCCAATTTTGGAGCTGCGATCGGTCGTATTTATCACGCCAGAAGCGACGCTATGATCGTACATCGACTAATGTACTATGAGTACATTAGTTAATGGCGAAAGCTGGATAGTTGGAACATGTACATCTGTGAAACTTCCTGCCCCCCCCCCCACCCTTGCGCGCGAGAAACATTTTATAGTTTTTCAGTCTGTGGTCTGTTTTGCAGTATTGTTGTGAGAATCAGTGAACTTCCAAGTTCATGCATTCCACAATTTGAGGCCACATGCAGCACTGAACCGTTAACAATTATAGATGCTCTTCTTTTTTTCAAAGTCCTAGTCATAGGGCTTGCACAGTTGCCGCAGCCAGACAGAAGTTTCCTGGAACACGTATATTTACCGATGCCAAAGCGTCAAATGACCTATTGAGAGAAAAAGCCGGTGTGTGTAGCCTGCAGCAACGAAATGCCACCAAAATTCCCAGTGGCTGCCACGCCACGTCACGTGGGCGCCTCGATGGAGCAGAGCTGGCGAAGCGAAACAGAACACACTCGCGCATCACAGCCATGTGTTGCTTGAGGGGAGAGGGCATCACCGCGTCGCCGTGTACTACCCCTTGCTAGCTCTAGCAAGGCGGTGCCCGGTGCCCGATCTAGTACCACAGGCTTCTGCTACTTGCTGGCTCGGACAGCACGTAACGTTAACGCCTGCTGGCCTTAGTGGCCGCGGCTGCTTCTTCGGTCTCTCGTCGTACATGACGTCGGTGGCATATCACGTTGACCACTATACTACATTACTCGCAGCGCATGACTCGAAAGACCAATGAGCGGCTTTTCGATTTTTCGTTCCAGCAAAGTACAAAGAACGAAAATGCAAATTGATACACGAAGCTCATTGTAGAAAATGAAGTCTAACAGGTTTGCATCGTAGAAAATGAAGTCTAACAGCTTAGCATGCACCGCAGTTGTTGCACTGACAACCTAATAAAACGACCACCTATGACCAATTTCTCGTGCTGCACTTGTGTTACAATTGTCATAGGCATACAATGTTTTGAGAATTGTGACTAATAGGGTGTGACTAGCCCTGTGACTAGTAGGGTGTATTTTTCTTTCCGGTCAGTCTCGTGAAGTCATCGTCCCTGAGGTGTTTCCTTTTAACCAAACCAATTGATATATGTTAGAGGTCTTAATAAAGCTTTATTTAAAATATTGTGTTTATGTGTGCATCTCTATGTATGTGCCTTACTGTATAGGGTATCTTGAATACATGCATTTCTCGCACAGCACCAGGGTTGCAGACCCGGCCATGGGCCAGGTAAAGATACTTAGCGTCGCAAATGGTTGCGACACTGGGCAAGTTGGTATTTAAGCCCCTTAAACTTCGTAAAATACTGCCACGCTTCGAAGAATGCCGCCTCCTCCTCGCGAGGTCTAGCCGAGGCCGACGCTGCGTCGATATTGGCCTAATAGCATCACGTGGGCCCTCGCGCCGTGCATCAATGCCAAATTTGATCGAGAAGCGTCTACGGAGTGGCGAGGAGCGCGTGTTGGCGCCGTTGCTAAGCTTGAGCAGTGTAGGCGGCGCCACGGTCGAGGAGGGAGCGTGAAAGAGAGGAGAAACGAAAAGGAGTTAGGCGGAGAAGGAGAGTGCCACTACTTTACGAAGTTTAAGGGGCATTAGTTGGTATTGCTTCCTGTAGTGCAAAACAGCGCTGGAAATTAGATATGGGACACACACAACGTTAGCCCGGCGTTGTGTGTCCCAGTCTTTGTTTCTCATGTTGTTTCTTACCACAAGGTATCTAGCATCCCTACGGAAACATATGAAATCTCTTTCTTCCATATGTTTACCGCACAATTTTTATTGAACTTGCACGGAATTCGTATGAAATTTATATACAGGGTCTCCCAGCTAAACTGGACCAAGATTTGAAAAATACCCAAGAGCTCCAGAGAAATCTTACCCACTGCATAGTAGCCGAAGTCG
This sequence comes from Dermacentor andersoni, assembly GCF_023375885.2. Classification (NCBI taxonomy): domain Eukaryota; kingdom Metazoa; phylum Arthropoda; class Arachnida; order Ixodida; family Ixodidae; genus Dermacentor; species Dermacentor andersoni. The sequence goes on from NC_092823.1 coordinate 81,451,409, forward strand.
TATGTACTTACGGCCAGTATTTTTTCATCACGAAATATTACTTAATTACTTTTAATTAGTGAACTTTTTAGTTATTGATTGAATTGCAAACATACCAATTACACAGTTGTTGTGCACCCCTAATCGTCTTAGCATGTATCATATATTTACCCTGCTACCCTGCCCGTGCGGTTGAGCTTGAGTCGCTCTATCTCACTTCTCTTTTGGCCCTCTGCTCAATCCTTCCAAGCATTGTGGATGCCCAGGCTTAGTAGCTTATCCGTTTCGTCATCAGACGAACACAAGAAGCCCTAGGGCCAGGTTTAAGTTTTTTGATGAGAGTGTTCACGTTGTCCGTCCTGCTATTCTTGAAACCCTAGTATGGGATCCCATAAATGACATTACTGATGATCAGGCCTGGTATTTACGTAGTAGTTCTGCGGAAACCCGCAAGGTGGAGAGAATAATCATTACAGGGAAAATCTGTCATCCACCCGTTCGTAGCAATTGCTACAAAGGAAACCCATACGGGTTCCTCGAGAGAAACGCCTCAGAGTTGAAGAAAAATTCGTCCTGGTCCGGCACCCGAACCTGGCACCACCTGCTTACCTGGACAGCCGCTCTACCATTTAAGCTAACCAGGTGGCTCGCATATGGCAGGGCGAAGTCGAATTTGTCGACAACACGAAGCAAAGGCAAGTGTTTGACGTAGTAGTTCTGCGGAAACCCGCAAGGAGGAGAGAAGTCCTGGTATTAGTTTGAAGATGTTCTGTTCCTTCAGGCGGTGCTTTCTGTTGGTCACCCTTCGCATTAGATGCGTGGTATGAATTACTGTCTCTTGGAGCTTTTGAACGAGGGCGAGACCAACACCGTCCAACGGCAACGTGAGGCCCATGATAGTGACGACGTCTACTTAGGATATGGTGACTCCGTGCAGGGTGAATTTTGAGTCCAGTGTCTTCTCGGGAGACTGCCCTCGCATTCCTTTTTCACGATTAGGTGCTCCGGCAATGCCTAGGCGCAGAAGAGACTACAGCGGTGCAGGTAGCACTCGTTCCCTTCAATGGCTTCCTTTAGGAGGTCTTGTTCTTCGCCCACCGATCTTATGCACGCCCATGCGGTCAGGTTGTCCGCGTATATTGCGTGGTGGACACACGTGGCGTTCGTCAACACGTCCGGCCATCCCCTCATTGCTATAGTAGAAAGCAATTGGGACAACACTGACCCCTGAAGGATTCCCTTTTGCGGTATTTGGACCTTCACAGTCCTGAGGCTCCCAAGGCCTATGGTCGCCCTTCGACCCGCCAGAAACTCCCTAACGTAGTAGTACGTCCGTCGTTAACAGTTGGTATGTTGTAGGCTGTTTAACACTGCTTCATGAGAGACGTTGTCGAAGGCCACCACCTTTATGGCAAGTGATACTATAGCACTCTTTGGGCGGGCGATGAGGCGGTCTACGATAAAATTTTTGGTGGAGTAGAATGGCCAGGGTGGAGAGGTGAAGCCGAGAACTAAACCTCATGTTCCACAGGTGCGCCCCTTCCACAAAGAAGGGGGAGAGTCGGTTGTGGACGATGTGCCCCAAGAGTTTTCCCGCGCACTACGTGAGGCAGATCGGGCGCAGGTTCTGTGGCTTGGTGGGCTTGCCGGGTACCGAGATCATCGTTACATCCGTGTGCTTCTAGGAAGCCGGCATGCAGCGGCTGTCTAAGCAGCTACCTTTATGTATACTAGTATTCTCGGCATCGCCCCGTCATAGAGATTACGGTAGTTGTTATTCTTAATTTTGTCCCGTGTGATTCTAATTTTATTCCAACCGGATTTAAGGAAGGTGCGCACGTGTTCAAACATATTTTCGCATTAAATTTAAGCGGGATAACAACGAAAATGAAATAACCAGAACGCATGCTTATTCCTGACAAAAAATAGAACGGACAGTGCTCTTTCTGAATGGTGGCGACAGCGTCGTGAATAAATATATTGGAACCGAATTTCTGGCGGTAACAAAGGCAATAAAAAGAAAAGCAAATGGGTTTTTATTCAAGCATGACCTCTTATAGAGGACTTCTCAAGTTCTTTCAAACAGGTGCCTGCGTCGATGTTTTCCCACCAAAACAAGACTGAGTAACAAAGGAAATAAAATAACGAGAATGTTGGATTGTTGCCGCATAATATGAAAAGAATTAGTTTCTCCGCTGCGCGGGGCACATACGTCAGGCTGATGCAGCTGTCGTTTTTTTTATTCTTCGAACATTGATTTATAATAGAAACCCTAAAAATACTTTATCAAGCTTACATCTGCCACAGTAAAGTGATATACAGTAGATAAAAGTAAAGTGTGGTTGCACGCACTGGCACTTTAAAAGATCGAGCTAAACACGGTTATCAGTGCAGGTTAGTTGGTGCGAATCCATCGATGAAAGAACAGCAGGAAATTAACATGTACAAGGGAGCAACACAGTACAAGTGAACAACATAAACAACAGCTGGTATCCCCACAGGAATGCCAAAATCAATTGCGGTGAAAATACATTGAATAAAATATTCTACTTGTGCTATCACGACTTCAACTCATATGTCGAACAGCCTGGTTGCCAGGTATTCTAGCCCTCAACCACTCTACCGTTTTTTTTTCTGTATTACCCTGTGCAACGCTGCGCAGAAACTTCACAATTAGGCATATAAACCAATCACAGTTTGCCACGAACTTTTTAGAAAGTTTTTTCAACGCATTAAGAATACTTATGCAGTCTGGTGCGTCAGACTCGGTTCTAAGCAACTCTGTAAGTTACACCAACTTTTTGTTAGATTTTCTCTTACAGGTCTAACATGCTGATCCACGTTCATTATGAGGTCAACTGGTAGGCCCCTTTTGTCTTTTTGTGGTAGAAACCTCATTCCAGAAAAGTCTAGTGCCAGTCCTTCCTTGATAGTACACTGAATAGCATACCCATAGCGATGTTGCAACACTATTCCTGGAGTGGGTGATCGTGCCAGCAGCTCCAACTAGTCGCTAAAGTCGGCAGATCTACGTACTCGATATAGTTCACACCTGCGCCCTCATGACGTTGCTCGTTGCCTTGCCAATTGCGAATGTGGTCCTAAACTATATTTTCAAGTAATAGCTTTCTCAGGCTCTCCTCTCATCCCTTGTGAAATTTGTATCTATATTCGCTTCGGCTGGGCCGTTAATGCGACTTTCAGTGTAACCTTGGAACGTGCATATACGAATAAATACTGTATATATTAGTCATATCAGAAGCAGCAAACAAATCTGACAGCAAGTAAAATTATCTGCACTACTTAGTTGAGGAAAATGGTAAATAAATTGGAAGCAAAGTGGATGAAAAAAAAAAGAATTGGCCGAAGATGGAATAACAACCGACGTTTTCGTATTAAGCAACCCGCATTCAGTATGCGATACCCTTACCGAGTGCGCTACGGGGGCGCCATTTGCACATCTACTTTCTGGAGTGAACATGTTTATCTACTAGTGCGAAACCTCGGGGTTTTAGCTAGCGCCACCATTCACATCATTGACGGCGGATGTGACTGATCCTTTCTGCCACAGGCGTCACGTCTACGTGGACGTTTAGTGCGATATCCATTATATGGACACTCGAGGCGCGCTTCTACCATCGCCGTGAGGTTCCTTATCAAGTCTACCAGCTATAAAATAGCCGCCGCACGTCGTGTGCTACGTATACGAGGTAAAGCGCGCGAGAGTAAGCCGGCCAGCGCAGCTGGATGTCGCAACGCAAGCGAGGGAAGCGGGAAGGAAGCGCGCCGGTTTCCGTCGCGCGCAACTATCCGGGGAAGGGGCATTGCGTTCTACTCCGGGAGGCCCGGGTGGCCGCGGGTGCCTGCCCTGGCCGCTCTATTTTGAAAGGCATCTGCGATGGAGGCAGAATCCAGCAGCGCGTTGTATTTTTGCGGCTTAGTTCGCGTTAATGCGAGACGCAGCACGAAGGTGAACTCGCTCGCGGCTGCTGCTACACTTTTTCACTCTAGCGTTTTGACAGTGAATTTCCGCGGTGATCGAGTGAGATGTGCTCATGTTTTCGTGTGAGCGCATGATGCCATGCTTGTTAATTTAGTTACTATGTCTGTGTTTATAAGTTTATACGGCCGATAAAACTACGATCCTTACTTCGTACAGATCTCCACTAATTTGCTATCGCAATCGATGATTTCCCTTTAGGATGAAACTACGAAGTTTATATTGAGTAACATAATAAGGCAAATGAATGGGAAATAAAGTGGATGAAAAACAACTGGATGCTAGAGTGATGTGAACACGATTTACAAAACACTTTGGTCAACGAGGTAAAACTTTAAGGAACCCCAAACATTTCTGCATAGCCAGCGACCTGAAAATCACTTCGCATAACGTCGATTTCCACATTGCACGCGATCTTGACAATTTTTTTTTAAAGTCGATCCTCTGCTCAGACAACTTTCCTGACTGCTCGCGAGAGAACATAGCGAAATGGGTATCGCACTTTCTGTTCGAAAATCACTTGTTGCTTCCAGCTAAGCTGTTGCCACCGTGGGTGTGGCAAGCGTTAGCATGTGATAGATATTTGGTCTAAGTTACGAAGGTACGCTCCACAGGACCAAATCCTAATGCATTTTCTTGAACATCAGTCGAAGTACTCTTGCTCTTAATTCTACACCGATGCATGAAGGTCACATGCTGGCGTATCTCACGAGGTTGTTGGCCCCTCTTTCTGAATGCGATTTATTTCAGCTCCAAACAAGTATCTTTACTGCAGAAGCCTATGCAGTTGTGTAGGCAGGGAAACAGGTCAAGAAATTGAAACTAGAGAATGCAATAATATTCTAGAGTCAAGTATTGTAAAACCTTCACTATTTTCGAGTAATCACTAAATCCAGTATTGGTGTCTGTGGCGCGAGTACAGTGAAGTAGAATGCACGCCAGTGGGTGTATGACGACGGCAGGAAGGAGACGACGACGGTAACCGATGATTGCATAATTTCTACGAAAGATCGAATTGAGGTGAACGAGTGGAATGGAGGTGTACCATAGGCAAGGAAGGTAGTGCCTCAATGCTCGCTGACGGCAACACGTGATATCCGGCAGAGAACAAGAACGGGTGACTTGAAGGCCACACGGTAGCACAACCGGAAGCCAGTGTTTTATAACCAATTGGGCGAGTATCATGGTGCAGGTGCTTGCCTTTCCCGAGCCGTAATGAAGCTGATACAGTGGATTTGATGCAGCGTTGTCGTACCCGGACACTATGTGCACCCGGAAAGAGCACGCCTCGATGTCTGGATAAGTGGTCTGATAACGATGAGAAGGGCGGGGGAAGTCTGACATGCGTTGAAGAAGGAACAAGGAAGTGGTGTTTTTCTGTCTGGTGTTCGGGAATTAACGCTCGTGGGAAACTTTTTTTTTCAGTTGCTGTTTGAACGGGTTGCAACCCCTATCCAATATTCTACTGCGGAGATGCTGGGATCTTATGCTGGCTCAATCGGAAGTGGGACGCGAGAATCGGCGGCGACAGTGGGATTAGGAGGCTGGAAATATGATCCAACGTCCATCTCGGCAACGCAAACACAAGCATAAACAGAAGTGGATGAACCTCTTCCCAGGTGCAACTCTTCCTAAAACGTAGCCATGCATCAACTCGCCCAACAAAATGTTCTAAACTATCTAAACCATCCACATTTATTGTCATTTTTTTTACCACGTTTTTATTTCAATTAGTAAGTACAAGTAATTTCTTCTATGCTGTCATTGGTGTCTATGTTAGTTGGCTTCTCATGATATGAATAATCAAAATCGGACCCCTCGGTTAACCACTTTCTTCTCGTTCGAAAGGTTAGATGTAACACGGCTGTGCAGACAGCTAAAATATTCGCTGTAAAGTGCGTAAAATATACCTGTATTACAACAACGATAACGTAACACGAAGTACTATGGACATGAAAAACATGCAACGAGGGCAGAATACAATAAAATGTTTCAGTGTGTGCAGGACTGCTGCCTCACCAGGACCGGTTAAACGCAAGGCCCTAGAGGCCCATGCTCTATAATATACTACTGTTGCAGCACAGGCCTTTAGTAAGAACATGTGCTACGAATCTCTTGGCTTTACAACTTGCAATGAATCAACATCGCATTTATGAACATACTGCAAAAACTAGCGTCCTCCAGTGCCTTGCAGTGTGGGACCAGCGTGTTCTTTTTTTTGTTTTTTTTAACCTTGAATCCCACTGGGGATCCTGCAACTGGGTTGAAGACACTTGGACACCGATAAGGTTGCTTGAAAAGAGCTAGATCACATATGACGAGACGCTGGTTTCACGGCGTTGATACTGCGGCGCAATAGTATATGGTGTAAATGCGCTGGTTGTTCCTTCATTTCGCTGGCACGTACTGGAAACTGAACGGGTTGGGGTTTTGGCGCACTGGTTCGAGTGCGTAAACAGTAGGCACTGTTCAATAACAAATGCTTCGTACAATTTTATCGCGGTGCAGTAGTCTCCTATTCTAAGTAACCCCATATGTCAAAAATGTCTGATTCGTGTCGTAGCTTCCATAAGGGCGTGCGAGCTGCTCTGTTTATTTGCATTCATATGTGACACTCCATATCATTATTGTTTCTCTTATGTCGCTTCTGTCTGAGGGGACAACTACGCTTCTGAACAACAATAAGTAAACGCAGATAACACCTCGTCTTATAGCATTTCTTTTGTGCATGCGGCGCGAATGAGGGCATGTTGTTCAGCAGCAGTGCACATATTTACATTTCGTGCACGTTCACCGCATCTCTTACGTCAGTGTCTGTAAAGTCCTCCTGTTAAGTTTTATATTTTTTTAAAAGCCGTGACTGCAAGTTGTCACCGTGTTGTGAATTCGGCACAACATAACAAACCTAGCAATCGTACGAAGGCGTTCGGTCAGACAACACAACGGCTGCTGCTGCTTGATATTATCGTACCGATAACTAAGCTGAGGCTATTGCTGCGGTTCCCACATGTCTCAATACACTGAAATAAAAATTAAAAAAAAAGCTCAGAAACTCAAGTACACACAATTTAGTCTAATGAAGGAGCCCGCACCGAGATTGTTTCCTTCCTCCGAAGGTTAGGCCTATAGCGTACCGCCGGAGTCCATAACGCTCGATCCGCCCGTTTATGTCCTAGAATAAGCAAGCCTGACGAGAAAAATCAATCTAGAGTTCAGCTTTGACGTCAGTGTTATTAGGTAAATGGTTTCATTGTGCCTACAGTGTCCGCAGTAAAAGCGGTGGGAGCAGATGTCACGCGGTATAAGCATACGTTAAATGTGATGTCGCCTGCCAGCCGCACTAACCGACGCTTCTCTGACTGAGATATGTGACCACGCAGATGTGTCGAGAGAAACACGTTGTTGAATAAAAATATGTTGCATTTCCCTTACACAAAAAAAGTAACAGGCCTTATATCCTCCCGGGTCGGCGATTTACTTGAGACTTCGGAGTTGGAATAAAACTCCTACAAAATTATTGTTGTTGCACTTGAAGGCTTACTATTAAATACTGACAAAACAGAGAGACAAGTGAGTGTATTTGCACCCGTACAATACATGACGGGGGCAAAGGTTTTAGCCTGGACCCGCAGTCATCCTCACTAACCGTCGGCCTAACCTCCTTAACTCTTGGGATGCGGTGGCGGTCAGGGCGAGACAGGAGACTTGTCGTTGAGCACCTTCTTCTTGGTTGAGTAGCAAGGGCTCCCAGCATTCTCTACATCTATCTGTCTCTTCAAAGCTAGCACAGGTCCAAACCATGTGACCTATGTCGGCTATAGCGTCACAGTGCCTACACCGAGGGCTATACACCTCGGAATTTCATTTGCTGAGCAGTGGCGGGTTCGGAAACACCCCCGATTGCAGCTTCCTTCGCATAACTCCCTCGCTTTTAGTAAGGTTCTTATCCGCTCTCGGGTAAGTCTTAAGCCCCAGCTTATATTAGTTGAGAATTTTCTGAAAAGTGCTCAGTTTCTCAGCAGTCTGGAGGGGTGCCTCGATTAAGGAGAAGGGGGGGGGGATAGGTGGCCGGTCGTCGTGACAGCGCTGGGATCCCGGAAAGTGATACCTCGGGCCAGTGCGCCTTCTCGTTCCCTGGCAAACCATGATGAGCCGGTGTCTATATAGCGAAACCTGCTCCGCCGGAGGCGGTCCGAGGGAATATCTATGCACAGCTACGGCTGACATCCTGACCGCATCACGATTTCTGATTGCAGATTTCGAATTACTATCCAGAACTGTCACATCCTTTTGAGTCCAAGCCAGCGCAATGGCGACTTCTTCCGCCTCCGTTGCTCCCAAATGCTTCATTCTACGCCATGAGGCAAGGCCTCCGTTTTGGTGAGTAATTACGGCTGCGTATCCTTTGGTGTGCTCGTATTCGGCAGCGTCCGTATATGTCACGTCCTGCCGGCTTTCCAGTCTTTTCTGCAGAGCCTAAGCCCTGTCTCATCACCTGCCCTCATGATGCATCTGGTGCACATTCTTGGGCAACGGGGGTATTCTACGCCTGTTTATGACTCACGCTGGGACTGCCTGGGGCTCGAACCCGAACTGCTCCAGGACCCTTCTACCTGCCTGACTGCGCCGCAGTCTCTGATATTGCAATGCCATCCCCGCTTGAATGAGCTCGTCTTATGCGTTGGACACCCCTAAAGCTAAGATTTTGTTTGTTGATGTGTTCGGGGGAAGACCGAGAGCAGTTTTGATCCCCTTTTTAATAATAATTCAACCTTGTCTTTCTCCGCTTTTGTGAACTTCAGGTAGGGGGCTACATATAGAACCCTGCTAATCAGGAAGGATTGCATTAATCTCAGGAGATTCGCTTCCTTGACGAACCGTGACGAAGGTCACGTGCACGCCGCAGAAGCCTCGCTTACCCCTATTTTCTGGTAGGGTAAGGGTTGGTCATTTTTATTTAATCTAAGTACAAACACACTGAGTCCAAATAAGACTGAATGCTGGGCAACCACATTCGCTCTCTTGAACTATGATGACAGAAATACCACCTAGATCATCTAGTCAACCACAAATCAGCCCTCTCCGCATTAGGATATCGACAGAAAACGCCCCATGCATTATTTTGTTTCTCACATGCATGTCTATATTCATCATTCCACCAAGGGACTCGTCTTTTGCATGAGTTTACGTATGTCTGTGGGATTCATTTTCCCTGTTGTTACCACTATAGAAGTGCCAAAACATGCTAGTGCGTTGTCTATGCTAAATTCGCAAATAAAATCTTGTGATATATGACTTTCTGCGGTAAAATAATCCCAATAGCGGATGGTATTTTCCGCCGTGGAACACTAGAAGGGCATTTATGGTGCTTTATGAGAATTAGCGTCAATCAAAAAGTGTTCAGCTTCAAATAGCTTTTTATACACCCCTTTCAATATAGGGAAAGAACAACTAAGCCAACTACTATATCAATTGTATAACGTGAATTGTGTTGGACACTATAATACGTGGACTGTTTTTTATTAAAGAGGCACACACCAGAGGCTTAAATATGGTTTTTTTTTATTAGCCGGCCTCTCTTGTCGCGCCCCAAAGAGTATTATGGACATTGAAATCGCCGGTGATAAGATATTGTTCTGGCAGCTGGTAAATGCGGCTGTAGAATTCTGTTTTGTTGAGCTTGTAGATAAGTAACATGTAAATTGAACAGATAGTTACTTGCCTATTGAAGAGTACTGCTCGCACAGACACTACCTCGCGAGGCGTCGAAAGGGCTGGCTACAGGTTGGCAAGCGACAGCACTGTCGGTAATAATTGCTAGTCCACCGGACGAGGCGACCGCATCCTCATGGCCCTTCCAAAAATGGTGTCCTACTGATGGAAATTCAGATGTGCGGAATTTAAATATGTATCTTGGATATAGAACACAATCAGCTGATATTCGCATGGTTTTTCGCTTATGTCATCAAGATTATGAAATATTCCCCTGACATTCCAATGCATTATCTATGGTCATAGTGATACAAATAGAGAAGTGTTCTGTGTAAAAGGGAGAAAACTCTTATTAGCGCTCAGAAGTCCTTGCCAGGATCCTGGATCTTTAGTTTTTGTTTCTTTTTTGGCGCGCTATTTCTACGGCACAAAAGGCACCGATGTTACGTCTACTCGCTCGTGGGAGCAGGAGGATGCGCGCCCTCAGAGGGTGGCTGTTTGCATTTCAGGGCTCGCATGGCGAGAAGAGGCCTTCTTGCCCTATAGCCCGCGGGTCGTCATGCTCTCTTGCAGAGCAGCCCTAGTAGTTCCACCTACTACGGTGAAACTACTACAGCAGGCCCGAAATGGACAGTCCACTAGGTGGACTCTCATGGAATAACCCCGCAGAAGTGCTCATCACCGACAGATGAACGGTGCTGACAGCAAAGCTCACCCAAGTCATTCTGCAATACAGCCAGACAAGCCGCAAGAGGGCAACTGCCCACCACCCGCAGACGAATGGTCTTACGGATAAGCTAAGCAATACCCTCGCCTACAAGTTGGCATTGTACGTCGGCGTTGAACACAAGACGTGGGATGCCGTCCTGCCGTACGTAACATTCGCCTACAACACGGCAATGCTAGAAGCAACAGAGATCACGCCGTTCAAGCTGGTTTACGGAAGGAACCCAACGACGGCTCTCGACGCCATGCTGCCACTCGTCACCGATGAAGAAAATGTCGACGTCGCCACCTATCTCCAGCGCGTCGAACAAGCCCAACAGCTCGCCCGCCTGCACATCAAGAACCAGCAGAGGACCGACAACCCGCACGACAATCTTCGACGACGCTTCCTGGAATACCAGCCCAGTGACCGTTATTGAGTTTTACCCCGATACGCCGATGAGGACTCAGTGAGAAACTATTACGCCGCTATTTCGGACCCTACAAGGTCATCTGGTGCATTGGCGCACTCGACTGAGGTCGTGTAAGACGGCATTTCGCTATCGAAGCGGTGCCGCTCACGACCAGAAATAGTCTATATTGCGCGGCTTCAGCAGTTCTACCAGCGCTAACGAACTTTAGACTTTCTTGTTTTTTTTTTTTGGGGGGGGGGGGAGGACTGTGTTACTACGGACTTCGCTTCTTTGTTGCCTTGTTACTTTTGTTTAACAAGTGTCCGTTTTGTTTTTAGCCCTGTTGTCTTGTTTGTAGCATCGGGACGATGATGCTTGACGAGGGGGCATTGACACCTATACTTGTTTGTCTTTTTCACTGTGTAAGAAATGTTATCGCTAAGCGTGGGGCGCGCCCGCATGTATCGGAGGTTTCTCGAGTGTTATGGGTCGTTCTTTCTGCTGTCTTTTGTCACCGAACCCTGTGCAATCTAATTTCACGTATGTGCGACACTCATCGTGTGGAACTTCCTGTAAAATGCGCGGGCACCAGCAATTACTCCGGAACCTTCAATGACTCATGTATAAAAGCCTATCTGCTTGACCCGCTGATCAGACTTTCGACGATCACCGATTGTGCTCGCGACTATCGTTGTTCTTTGAGTGTAATTTGCATTTGAGGGCGCATGTTTGCCCAATAAAACGCTAATTTCATCATTCACAGTTTTGTTGCATTCTAACCGTCACTACCACGTGACAATATGAATGCTGTCAGCACGTCATCAACATATACAGTATAACACTGTGCGCCAAAGGGCCATCTATGTGGATTTCATTTATACATTAAACAATCTGCAACTTAGTAGTATGCGTCCTTACACAATCGGCAACTGAGTAGTATGCCTCCTTACAGCATAGGACCGCTTGGAGCAAATAGGTATACAGAAAACATTGAGTTCTGTAAACTGGAATACGGTTAGAGAGGTAGCTGTTAATATTGTTGAGCATGTTGCCGCGGACACCCCATGCATATTAAGATTCCGAAGCGGCATGTGGTTTCCTACGCTTTATTAATCTCCAAATATACAGACAAGAAGTTGCATTTGTCTATAGAGGCCTCCGTAATATTTGCCTCAATGCGACCTACATGACTGGTTCTTGGTCTTCTTTTACTGATAGCGCATTTTAGTGATAGCGCGTTTTGTTGCTGTACAAAAAGTGCACCAAGCGCCGATTCGCCATTTTCTCTATCAGCTTGCATAGGCAGCTCGTCAATGTTATTGGTGTGTGACCGATGGCTAAAGCTGGATTCGTGCCCCCTTGAGGAATTGAAATTTTGATAGATAGTACTCAGAAAGCCAAGCGACAGGAGAGATTTCTGGGATTCACAATGGAAGTATTTTATAATTTCCTCAGTGATATGGTAAAGTCCTGGCTCAGAATTGTTGCAGCAATACAGGGACGCCCCAAGTGCAGCTAACTTATGCGGATGGTTGTGTGATTCAGCTTGTGTGCACTTTTGTTCCAGAGGCTGGAATTCTGCTCATTGTTTGAACTAAAGGAATGTTTTGCAAAAATATGATGAACTGGAGATATGCAAGAAATGTGAAACCAGAAATTGCCTTTGATCTTGGAGGCTACATGCCTAATTGTTTACCAACGGTAGTGTGTTTGGCTGCCAGCCTTTTATCCTATTTGCACTGTTGCATGTTGTTGTCTCATCTATAAAAGTGCTTACACTGCCTATGTCTTTTGTCAAATTGGTCTTCTGGCTTTTTTGACGTGCCCTTCGCTCTTGTGGCTTTAAAGGTTAGGTTTTCCGGAGTCAAAGAGTCACAAAGCAGCCTGCACGCTTTGTTTTGCTTCTTGCTCACTTTTCTACGCTTATTATATCGCTACGTTCGTTTGTTAGTGATTTCATTTTTATGGAACGCATTTGGATGCAGTATCAATTGGAAAGCTGCTGAGAATGCAACAGCTTCATCTAAGCTTAAAGCACAGGTGCCATCCCACGACAAATACGCGAGTTCTCATAACAGCTCTCAGCCCGCTGAGTCTACCTTCCACCGACAAATCTGTGGTGGTCACTCAATCTGTTTTCTTGTCTTTAGGATTGTTAGAAGGCACTCATCGGTGTAGGGATTTTGATAACAGTCCATTTCAGATACGTAAAATGTGTTGGTCTTGATATACTCAGTTCTATAGAGAAGCATGCTTCTGTGCAAGAATCTAATGTATAGGTGTTCTCTTATTTACCAGACATGTCCAGTCGCAAAAAAAAAAAAATTACTTTTTCTAATTGTCGGGCTCTCGCATCCCCTTGCAAAGTTTCGCTTCCATTTACATTTTCAATGACGACCTAAGGCCCGGCTGTCTTGTCTATTAATGCCTCCTGATCTAGTCTATGGAGCTGATGATTAAGGGTTTTGTAGGGAGTGTATATAGTAACAAGTTTATTTAGAAACACAGCTAAAACTTCCATTGCATCAAGGGCCCTTCGGTGTTCTAAGCGCTGGAATGCAGTTGTCTTCCTAAGTATAATTGCTACACCGCCAGCCAACGCGATAACATCGTCACGGTGCTAACAAATCGCAGAGTGCTTATTTGGCCTTGTTGTTTATACAATGTCCTGAGAATACGAGGCAAATGCTAAATGACGACGTAGACAACGCAGTGCTTGTCCTCGTATTGTCTACGTCCGTGCGCAACCTTCGCCGTATACTGACATTAATTTTACGAAAGTAACCAACGAGTAACCTAATACCTAGTGCCTAATACCTAATAAATAACCTAATTACGTTGTAGTTATTATGACCTCTACTTAGTCACTACTCAAATCGACGCGTTTCTCTCAGCATTTATTAGTCCTTCATGGGCCTTCATTGTAAAAGTCCTGAAAAATTGCTCTCCGACGTTTTGAATTACCTTATCTCTACGCAGTGCATTTTCCATTTCTTCATACTAGAAAGAGTTATTTGGTGCGAGATCAGGATAACAAGGTGGAAGGTTCGATACTTCATAGCCACTTCGTTTTGCTTCCGCGGCAGCAGCTTGGGACGACTGTGCGAGTGCAGTATCATTGATAACACAGACACCTTTGAAGACCCTGCCATGACCTTTTTCGCTTTGGAACATGCCGTAACATGTTCAGTCGTCAGCATTATTATCCGCCATACATAGCCAAACGTAAACGTAATTAGGTCGTCTGTCGGGACGATTATACCACAGTCCCTAAATACCAACAGTCTGACCTTCGCCCCTTGACAGTTTGAATGAACTCTAATCTGAGTGCTTCCACTCCTTGTTCATCTCTTTAGTCCCTAGATCGCAATGGTAGATCCAACATTCGTCCCACAGTCACCGAACGATTAAAAAAATATTGACGCGAAAGCGTCAAATTGAGCATTGATCCAAAAAGCCGGCGTCTGTAGCAGCGAAACGGCACCTAAACTCCAATCGGCTGCGACGCATGTCACGAGCATGCCTCGACGGAGCAGATTGGGTTAATCGAAACAACTGCCGCTGCAATAGCGTGCCAGGTGTTACGTGAGGTGAGAGGGCCCCGCATATGTTTCCCGGTAAAAATTACTGTTGCGCAAGGTGCCGCTTGCGACGTGAGTAGTGACGCCACTGGCCTTTCATCTATAAAATAACCAGCTGACAACTGACTTCATTGTTGTTACAACCGCGCTATGGGTAGGCAATGCATAGTTGGAACTCCCAAGGAGCAGCGTGAATACGAGGAGCGTCAAAGTGAAAACGGCAATACGACCAGCGGCGGCATGCTGCCACTGGTCTTACTGCCATTGAGTTCCAGCACAGGGGAAGTTCGCACGTCCCCATTATCCTGTGCCACAATAATGCGCCGGAGCAGGAATTGAGCTATAAAGAATTGCATACTCCTTCAGCAGTTGCAGTTGAGTTGCTCAACAGCTTCACTGGACATCCATTTTCGCAATGCTGGGATGGCGAGTTGATTTCTTTTTCTTTCTGCACATTCCCTCGCATTGGCAGAGAAAGCATCCAGACCGATTGAGGAGTAATATAGCAGTATTCACCAACATAGCTTCTAAACGGCACTGGAGAACAAAAATATAAAGGACTCGAGCAGGACCAATGAAAAATCTACAATTGCGCACCATGACAAAACGATGTCAACATTTTTTTTTCAGCAATACATGTAACAGCGGACATGTGAGCCAATGGTCTCTAACAGCCTTACCGAAAGGCCATCTCTAAGAGAAGCATAGAGAGCCGACGGCACTGATATCATGAAAGAATTGACAGCGCAACAAAAATACGAGAAAATGTAGTAAGAAAATATTATTTATGAGAAAAGAGCACGCCTTGTACGCCGCTGGTCGAGCCTAACGAACGATAGCGCATCTTCTACCTGTGTGGTAAGAGAACGGAAAGAAGAGGCTCGGTAAAAATTGTTACCGATCAGAACGTTAAGCAAATTGGTTACCTTGTTTACTGCATTTTAATGCCTAGTTTATTTCAGGAAAATGTTTAATGAAATAATTTACTGCGCCACCATTGCAATTCCACACCAAAAAAAAAAAAAAAAAGCTGCTCTGGTGATAACCTATCATCAATTGCTTGAAAATGCATGGTGTAATTCAAAACAATCCAAACAACGGCTTACGCTTTAAGAGCAGCGGTATTGTTTGTGCAGCTTGTGAAATTTGCCATGCGTAGTGTGAAAGGCGCCTAATAAATGCCTTATCTAAATTGTGGCTGAGGGGAACGAAGATTTCGCTGTTGATACAACGATAAAGAGGGCACCCACGGCGACAGTGAAAGGCGCACGAAGCACCGCTGCTCGAATGCAACAAATTAGTTCAAAGGGAGAACGAATTTTACAAGCGTACAGCGTGGTAAGCGAAGAATCAGGTCCGTTGTCCTTTCTTGGTATAAAATTGTTCTCCACGTTACCTCCGAGGAACGGTTAGAACCGAGTACACACGGTAAGCTAGGACACCCTATAGGCGCAGCTGATGGACAACTTGTGGCGCCATAGTTGTGCTGTCAAAGACGAGAAGCACTGCTCGCTATTCCCTGATTTTTGGAAGTAAATTAAGAAACACGTGCCGTACGAGGAAGCGCAAATCATTGCCCTCTTACATAGTAAATCAGTGGTTTCTCCAGCCACTACCAAGATTATAGTTTCCCGAACCACTGGCGCGAAACAGACAAAACGATTCAAATACGCGAGCTGATGCAACTAGCGGAGTGAGCGTCTCTAAAATTTGTAGTCATACGCACCTCTAAAGCTGGCATGGTAATATGTCGAATCATTTAACAAACCATTGTGTTGAAAGAAGGGGGTGGTCGGTGCAGCTTCCCTGCGCTGAGTCAGCCAATAAACTGTATCTTGGGCTTTCCGAAAATATTACTCATAAGCCTTTCCCCGCAACGTTGTCTCAGTCAGCAGCTTTCATATTATATCAGCATTTCTCACTCAGGCGAGCGCCACTCAAAAAAAAAAAAAAAACACACACACACACACACACACAGGGGAACGAAGCAGCATATACGAGTCTGAATTAAACATTAGCGTTCGTGGAAAGAGACCGCGGAGCGAAACACCACTAGGCTTGTCACTTGCGACATTACACGTGTATTATTGTGCTACGTTGAGATGCATGTAGGAAGTAAACATTGAACAAACAAGGAGGAACTTCTTGGCATGCGCTCCGTCGAGAGCTTAAATAACGGTGTCATCAATGTTTTGCTTGCCGGTAAAAACACCAATTCCTATGAAATTGGGTTTCGGGCGAAGTGCTTTCGCTGAAAGCCTTCCACACAAAACAAATCCTAGCTCGGCGGATACCATATTGAATTGTTTAAGGCATCTGCGAAGAGAACAGATTGACGGAAGTGCTTGACTCTCTTTGTACGGCGCGTTTTGGATTTCAACGCTAGACGTTTGTTACGAGGAATGGCGCAGTTAAGAGTTTTGGAATACTCCACATCAACATGGATTCTTAATAAAGTCAGTAACTCCCATGCGAATCATGTTGGATGTACATTAGACGGGGTGTTTCTCAGCGTCGGTGCGTGGACTAGCGTCGTGAGATAGATAAGCACAGTATGTGTAAAGCCAATATGCATAGCAGCAGGCTAATCTGTTAAAGTTCAACCACGACGAACATTACACTGCCTGCAGGGCAGCGAGTTGACCGTGGAGTGTAAAATAGAAGCGTCATTCCCATACGACGTACTAAATGCGCATTTGTGCCTTAATGTGGACGTCTTTTCATGATCACGATAGTACTTGGTAAAACTGTAAAGTGTTCAACAATAACAAATTTATATCGAACAGCAATATAAACTCGCCCAAACATCGACCTCACTTTAAACATTTTATTTGATTTTAGTAATAGAAGTAGTGTACACGCAAGAAGGGCTGTCAGACTAAGCATGTTCCTTTACTCGCGTGTTTCTAAGGAGCAGATCTTCTCATACGAGCAATAGCGCCACCTCCACAGGTTCAGACCTCATACTGAGAAGCGCTCCGCGTCAAAAATTATGGATGCCGCAAGTAGTTTGGGAATCCAGCAATTTGGTCACCACTAAAAGTATACAATGTTCTTTTAAACTTCAGCTATATTGGAAACACCCCTCTCTGTAGTGCAAGGCCCAAAGTCTACATGCGATTATTTTGAAACATGGCCTCTAGTGATAATGTTACGCATTTCTTCTACGTTATAATTGTATCGATATTAATAGCAGGGGGCAAATACAAACGCGGCAGCAAATGAGTAGCAAAGAACGATTGAAATGCAGTCGGTCTTTATAGCCTTCCCTTTGGCGTTACGGCGCATACCACACAGTGGTAATATTACTGTTCGTGTGTTCCAGATATTCAGAAATTACGTAAAGCTCACTGCATAACGTTAATTGGAAATTTCGATGCCATTTCCTACCTTTGTTTCTGCCAAAAGTGTAAAATTACCTTTATATACCTTACTTTTAATGTCACCACATGCTTAAAGTTCGTGAACCACTCTACAATACCCAAGGTAAAGTAGTGGGTGCAATAGGCCGGCTACTTGTGAAATTCACACTACTCTTTATTTTATTGTGGTCCACTGCTTACCGCTGCCCAATACAGCATATTTTATGAGCAACCGGGCTAACGCATGCCTCCTGGCCTCGCACGTAGGGGACGTGAGACTCTAAAGGTTGGCTATAGGTATTTCTACGCGGCTTCTGGATGATCGTTCTTTAACCACAGACATTCTTCTCAAATAGCATGTGGCACGACTTCATGCAGCAGAGCGTCCACACCGAAACGGTATACGTATCAGCGGAAGTGTTTCAAGCGCTCACCCTGGCTACCTCAAATCCTACAAAACCATAGCTTAAAGAGGAAGCAATCCCCAAACGCTCTTCCCGCCTGTCAGGTACTCCAGCAAGCCCTAGGAAAATCACTAGATAGGTGACGCTCCCAAAGCCCCGTTTATTGCTATATTAATCATACTGACACTTGAAGTGCCTTCGCGCCGACACTGCTGCGTTCTCGCTGTATCCATGCCTAATTGCGTTAGGTCGAGGGTCGGGTTTCCAGAGTTGCGATATAGGCGCAGTGCAATGGGGCGCAAAAAAAAAACGAGGTGGTTAAGTGCACGCGCCCTCATGTTCTGCCCAGAAAATGTTGCCACGTAGCCTGGGCATTGCTCTGCCTCGCACTACAGACGTGAGTGTTATGCGCACTAAAACAGGCATTCCTATTAAGCACCTCTTTGCATACCACACCGGGGCAAATACCCTTGTTCGAGTGGAACGAACAGTGCAATTCAAGCTGCAAGCTTTCTCGGTTTCCCTTTAGTGCATATTTCGGTGTATAATTTGGGTGCGATGCCTGCAAAGCCAGTGGCAGTGTTATTCATCATGTTGGTGTATGAGACGGCTAAGTGCTGTCAGGAAGTGCTTTCTGCTACGCAAAAGAAGTTGCCTCGCAAGCTGTACCGCGCTAACATGTTGCCCTGCATATTCCTGGAACACCTTTTGGGATGCTTAAGCACTCCGCTAAACATTTTTATCGCTTTCATTGCATCGCCCTTTGGAGTGAAACGGGCGTATGTTATTCATGGATTGGTCATTGTTACCGGGCTTCGATAGGAATTTGAACAAGACAGATTATCCCACAGCCGTGCAGTTGGGTCCAAATCACATCTCTTTCTTAAAACCATTTATTTAAGTCTGCAACACTAAAGAAAATGGTGACATCATACTTTAATTTTTTTACATCCTTGCGAAACGACACATCTATCCATATCCCTCAAAAAATTTCACCCTCTTGGTATCAAGCTATTATATTCGATTCTTATGTTCTGTTCTGACAAAGGAACATAATTAAACTAGGCTACATCATATTGCAAAATAGAGGAAATGGATCTATTGGTAAAACTGTGCATGATCGAGCTACAGAAAAAATGAAAACTATCAGTTTGAACGTTTGCACGTTTGATCTGTTAGTAGTGCGTAAAATGGATGAGTTATTGCATGGCGTTTCGGCAGGGATTACCCCCCTACCCCTACGATGAAGCACTTAGAGCTGCAAAATTGATGACATTCTTTTAAAGGTATTAGATGAAGGTGACTTATTCAATCCCTAGGAACACTTGTTCATCCTGGATGGTTGAGTTTAGCTTTAGAAGAGCACAAAAAAGGCATCAACAGGAAGGACAGGGCAGATACTAGCTCTGCAACTAAGCAACTAACTCACTAGCAAAAATGGATCCTCACCACACCATGGGTGCATCAATTTCTTCATTTCTTCATTTGTAAGCAACATTAACCCCTGGCTGCAGCCAAAAGTTGTGCTCTTAACGAAATTTCGTCGTCAAGGTTGTAGATCGTCTGATCACCCTGGTTTCATCGACTGATAGAACTGCGGCGACTCAACGGGCGCGGTGCAGTGGCGCCATCTTTGAGCAGTCGCTAACAAATACGGTATCTCTCGCTCACGAAAACCGAGATCTGCGGCGCTCTTGCATTTGGAATAGCAGCATTCAACAAGTAGAAAAGAGCGCATAACCTCTATTTCAGCGAAACACGCTGATTTGTGTAAGTGGTTCCAAGATCAAAATATAAGGAGCGTTTGACAATAGGTCATTGTGTTTAAAGGCTTGCCATGATTTTATTACTTCGCTGGACATGCAGTTGTGCTTTTTAAACAAGCTATAACTTTTTTTTTTCATCCACGCTTCCCTGAACTTTTCATGTATCTGCACATGAGGCTTTCTACACTTACGTTCCGGCTACTTGATCCCATATGGTTTATCCTAATCCACAAATGATGCGAGCCATATGTGAACGGACATGTAACAATCGCTAAATTCGCCTCTGCTAGCCCGGTTTCTGAAGCCGCTGTCTGAAACACTTCTTAAAGGCCACTTGCAACTAAATTCAGTACAAGTTAGGTAAATAACATAGATGCAGTCCTGTAATCCTACAGGGGTGTTAATTGCTACTTTCCTTATAAGTACCCTCTAAACAGCACATAGAGAGACCATGCGTTCTCTTGGCGGTTAACCCCTCTGACTTAGTACGCAGTACGTCGCCTCCGAGATTTTTCAGCGCCGTGAGGGAAGCTAGAGTGCCACGGTATCTCGAGGCTCATGCAGAGCAGCAGCATGTTCTAGTCCATGCGTCACTTCACACGGGCAGTAAATGCCGCGTTTTTCTTTCTTTTTTTTTACTTTAGGCCAACTTTTTTTTTTAACTCTCGGTATCAGAAACGACTTCCTTTGGGGGTTTTTCTGGCGCTTCCAGCAGTAACATTAGATAGGTAATATTTTACTCGGAGGCTGTGCTTTTTACGCGGCCCAAAATTTCGTTGCAGTGGACCTTTAAAGTACATATGGTACGTTCCTTGATATCAAGTACGTAATAAGAATGCGTAGAAACCACACGTGCATTCCCAAGATTCGTGCATTGATTGAATCGAATGGAATTTTATAGACATAATACAGTTTACAAAAAATGAAATTACAATAATGCATCTGAATCCCTAGCCTGAGGCTAGTTGGGATTCATTCAAGTATAATTATGAAAAAGAGCATGTCACATAACAAACGAAGAATGATACAAACAAAAATATTTTAGTAACACTATACCATTCGAAAACTAATGATAACATGATTATTACTCTGGAATACTATTTGACATGTTTTGTGCATTTATTCGGGCGAGTTTCACAATATTAGCACAGATATTGTTACAATTGTACAAGCAACAGATTCGTGTATTTACAGATTATAACGTACAACACTATTATTCATGGTAGTCAATTGAACACAGTTACTCGTCTTGAAAAATGTTCTTTTTCTGGCAATTAATATATTAAGTGGCTATATAACACGTAGGAATTGTATTTCCAATGGTAATGAGAAATTTGTACACTTTTTTAACTCTAGTGTTAGGTTGTTCCATACAGCGACTCCATTAGCTGTAAGTTTTCCCTTACCATATGTATTTTTTTGTTTGCTGAGTAAGGTAGTTACATTTTACCTTGTTACGACTTTCGTAGCGAGAACATAAAAATGTGATGGGCAGAGTGGATAGTTGGTGCTAATACTAGAATGTACCATTAGTACAGTTTTATAATCAAGTGGTGAACAGCTTGATATTTAGGCTTCGGAAGAGTGGTAGCGTATGTAGAATGATGGACATTTGGGCGAGTTCGTACTGGTTGAACATCTTGAAGCGCCAGCGCAAGACGACGAAGACAGAAGGCAGGAACACACAGGACAGCGCTGAACTCACAACTAACTTTATTCGAAGGCATACACGAACTTATGTACTACAACCAATGGCCACGTGCTCTCCCATCGATGGCGTCGTTATCAGTGCGCAGGCAAAAACGCAAAATCCTGTAATCTAATGCAACACTATGAGGCGGTTTGAAAATTCTCATGTCGCACGGCATTGCTCGGAGCATGGGTGCACTCCTGTCTATGAAGGCACCACAATACCTTCCGCGCATAGAAATCGGACTACTAGGGAGATTATTGAGGCCTACTATATCAAGAAAAAACGACCGCGTTGTGTAAGCATGTCATCGTTATATTTGTATGACAGTGAAATTTGAACTTTTAAACCGCCTCACAGTGTAGCATTAGGTTACAGGATTTCGCGTTCTTGCCCGCGTATTGATAATGACGCCATCAATAGGAGAGCACGTGGCTATGCGTTGTAGTACATAAGTTTTTGTATGCCTTCGAATAAAGTTAGCTGTGAGTTCAGCGCTGTCCTGTGTGTTCCTGCCTTCTATCTACGTCGTCTTGCGCAGCCCCTTCAACAGGTAGCGTACGTGCAGTGTAGTCTTAATTTGTCATAAAGCGTATTGCTCTCTTGTGGAGTATTATAATTGGTTCTAGATATGTGCGGTATGTTTGACCCCAGCTAAATAAACAGTAATTTAAGTGGCTATGAAATTTACTGAAATAAATTATTGGTAATGTGGGTATGTCGAATATGTGTCGGCATTTGTACAAGAGAAAACAAGCTTTACTAAGTTTCTTGCAGACTTCGTTGATATCAGGTTTCTAGTTAAAAGATTCATCAAGTATAACGCCTAGGTATTTTATGGAATTCACTCGTTCTAGTGGTAAATTATTTATTGTGAGTGTACACGAGTGCTTGAGTGATCATCCAATAATTTGCACGGGGAATTAAAAACAGTATACTTTCTTTTCTGTGTTTTAACGTAGTTTGTTTGAAGCGAACCACTTGTGTATAACGTCAAGCTCTGAATTCGCACAAATAAAGGTATGGTCCGGAGAGTCTTGGGCACATATGAGAGCAGTATCGTAAGCGCACATTATTATTGAAGTTTTTTATAACACAAGGAAGGTCCTTAATGTGTATTGAGAAAAATATTGGTCTAAGAACAGAGCCTTGGTGTACCCCTACAGTTCTTTCAAGAAGCTCGGACTGGGTATCAGCTATCGGCACTGTCTGTTTACGGTTTGCTATATAATTTTTAAATAATTATAGGCACATTCCACGAAATCCAAAACATTCTAGTTTAATAAAGTGATGTGGTTGACAGTATGAAAGGCTTTTTTATGTCAAGACATATACCCACAACGGTTCTATTGTCATTTAAATGGTAGTTAATAAGTTCACATAAGGAAAAGACGGCTGTGTCAGCTGACCTACTATTTCTAAACCCAAGCTGACAGGGTGTAAGAATATTGTAGTGTTCTAGGAAATACATCATTCGTTCTACTATTAGTTTTTAGAATACAATACTTATAGTACTTGGGATGGAGATAAGACGATAGTTTTCTGGAAGGTTTTTCTCACCCTCCTCTTGAATCGGGATTATCTTTGATAATTTAAGAAGGTGCGGATACGTAGATGTGCAAAATTATTAGTTAAATATTTTTTCTAAAGGGCCACGGAGAATATCGATGCATTCCTTGAACGCCAAAGAAGGTATGTTATCGCAACGGTTTGAAAATTTCGCTGGCGTAGTGCTAACTAGAGTTACAATTTCACTAGCTGGTATGTCGGTAAATTTAATTATATGAGGATTGGGAGGAGGGTATATAGTGTGTTGTTCGTTGACAGCCGTAGCCACTATCCTGAAATGTTGTGCATTCCCAATATTCGTGCACTGGTTTTCTGTGTTGTCTGCACTAACGTACAGCCCAATATGCCATGAAAGATAAAGTGTTGCACCGTCTTATAGCAACAGCCAAATGTGCACACTGTCTCAGATTACAGACAACTGTATCATGGGAAAAATTGCCCTCGTTTGCAGGGACAAGTTGGAAGTCCTCACGTTTCGTTTATACTTCTACTTTGCTTAGAAATATTCTGAGCGTAAACCAATGTTATAACTGGTTCCCGTCGACACTCTACCATAACGATATAGTTTATATACTCGGTAGTTAACCATTCCACCCATTTTCTGTCAATGAGAAATGTACAACGAAAAGGGCGAATGAAGGTGTCGTCAAATACATCATTTGGACGACCTCTTCATCTCTTCATTTAAATGTAGCCGTGGACCGACTTGAAACATATCATGGCAGAAAAGGCTTGCAAATGTTTGCGGATGGTAGAATTTGAGCTTAGAACAAAATTTCGTTTGTTGTAAAGCAGTGCACTTCTCAATTGTGGGAGCAGGACGCTTATAACAGCTGAAATTACATTCGATATAGACGTGGGTTTCCTCCACAACCTCTATACTCAGCTTTATGGCAGTTTGCCCGCCCCTTGAACGTATTCCCATGTTCGTCTATGTGAGACATTGTGCCTTCTTTTCGTTTCTTGAATATGCTTGCGATTGCCATTTCAGATCTTTCTCATGAAGAGAAATCAGGGTAAGAAAAATAAACTCAAGCACAGGTGAACACGTTAACACGCGATCTAAAAGGTGAAATATATAGTCAGAACATATCTCGCGTTTCCACAAAAGAAATTACTAGGGGCTATCTGAGGCTAAATTTTAGACAACATTACGAGCATTTCGATTTTGCGAGCCATTCCCAGCATTTCAATCAGCTAAGTCAGATAAATTGAACTTCTACGTCAAGGAAAATAGAATTTGGCTGATATTGCTGGATATAGTGACAAACAAACTCATCTGAGCTTTCTGCTTCCACATTACAATAGCGGGGTATCGCCACAAGAAGCACAGAAACTCGTCTAAGAAATTTTCTGATCATTAAACTCAGTGCAATTTTCTACCGCGCTGCAGCATTGAGAGAAGCAGGGACGTTACCCACGGCGTTCTCTATTGTCCATTCCTGGTGTGTTATTACCAGTGAAAAAAGGAGCAACAACAACATACTAAATAAGGAAAATATCTCGCAAATCCCAGCTCATAATGGATGCAGAAGTTAATTTATTTATTTAGAAGACGATTGATGTTGTCGGTGCTCGCGCTCAACCCGCTCGGCCGCTGTCTCTCTGTGCATTCATATAAAATGTCGAGCGCATCATACCTTAAGCGCGTACTAATTAGTGGAGGTGCTGCTTCCCTATGTCAATCTGGCACTCCGTGCCCGGACTCTACCCCCCGACTTGGTCATGCCTGCCGACGTGCCATGGCACGGTGCTACCGCACCACTGGTGGTCGCCTGTTCGGGAGTACCAAGAAAGCGAGACCCTGTCATTTTCAACAGCACCGACGAGCTTGACTTCGAGGACTGGCTGACTTTGTATGAGCTGGTGAGCGCCCACAAGAAATGGGGTGACGGCGTCAAACTGAGTAACGTCAAATTTTCCCTGGCGGGCGTGGCACACCTGTGGTTCCACAACCACGAAGCTGATATGGCCAACTGGTCACCTTTAAAACGAGCTTCGCGGAAGTCTTTGGCAGACCAGCTCTTTGCAAGCTCCGCGCAGAAGAGCGCCAAGCAATCCGGCGAGAGAATTATGTCCTACATTGAAGCTATTGTCGACCTGTGCCGTCGCATCAACCCTGCTATTTCTGAATCTGACAAAATACGACACATATTGAAGGGTATCGAGGATGACGCCTTCCAAATGCTCATTGCCAAAAATATTTAAACTGTCACAGACGTGGTTTAATATTGCCAGAGCTATGGTGAGTTGCGGAAACAACATATTTTTACACGTCTCGCGTGCTCTGACACGGCCATCATGTCAGCATTAACTGTGGGCAACGCTTCTATAAAAGGAAGTAAAATGTAGACCGCCGGGTAGATTGATTTGTCGGCGCTTTAGGAATGTGTGTGAGGAGTGTTGGCGTGGCGGATAGGGGGGGGGGGGGGGTTTGTCCGCGACTGTACACACCCACTGCTACTCTTACTACACTACATACGCCCCACCCGATACCCCAGCAGTTGCCCGTGGTGCGGGGGGCTGCCACTTCTTCGCCATAGCACATGGTCGTGCCAGAGTCGGCCAGAAAAAATCCAATCATCCGTCATGGGGCAAAATTTCAACATAGGCAGTGGGGTGTGTGGCTCGCCAGCACGGTGCGGGTGGGCCAATTGGCACTTCTCGACCAAGCCTGGTGTACCACGACCGCCAGTGGGTCCCTGGTCTTAGGGAACCACTCGCTTGACCTGGATCTATTCTTCAAAATCAAAGCCCTTTTCTTAAAGAGAGGTGGTTGAACGTGAAGCTTTGATGCAAGCTGAGTCAAAGTTCAAAGCCAACGACCACGCAACGCTGAGCGACCCGATGCTATGCATATGTGATTTGACTGCTTGCTTAGGATTGTATTTTTTCAACGTTGAATTTGCATGAAGGCACATTTCGTTAAGTTGCATAGACTTTATTTTAGATAATGTAGCCGTTGATTACACGCACACACACACACACACACACACTTTCACCGAAGACTCTACAATTGCACAGTATTGCCTTGTGATTGCTGTCGCAGACGGTTAGAGGCTCTGCCATCGTAACAACACCCAGCCTGCTTGCAAAGGTGAGATCAATGCAGGAACGGTGTTGCGCCGTGGGTCTCTGTTGCGTCTTCAGTTTCAACGAGTAGCTATTATCTAGCGTGAAACTGTCGATTTATCTGCCGTGCTCTTTCGCCACGTCGATGTTAATGTTACGGCACACGAAGATCGGCCTACAGTGTGGCTTTAAGGTCTTCATCGTTTCTGCCTGGAAGGTTTCCGCGTCACAACGAGGCGTGTTCGGTCTGATGCACATGGTGACGATCACAAAACCAGTAGGCATCTCGACGGCACAAGCCTTCCCACATGGCTTCTACGTGCCGTTGCCGATACGCGGGATCGGCCTTAGGGGCCCGATCGCCTTCGAGCTTACGTTACGTTCCCGTACGGCACCCTGTTCTGCCCTGCTATGCACCCCCAGGGGTGAATCTCCGTATGGCTGCCATTGTATGTTTTTAAGCAGACGCTCTTTCGACGCTAGGGCCGTAACTGAAGGGAACCTTGGCGCTAGCGTCGAAAGAGCGTCTGCTTAAAGTCTGCGCCAAGGTTCCCTTCAGTTACGGCCCTAGCAGGAGGGCGATACTTTGGTAAAATGGCGACGCACACGATTCTTTACGTTGTCATGGCAACAGGAACAGCAGCCGCGCGGCGCCTCCTCACCCTAACGCTCTTTGTTTTTTTTTATTTTATTTTTATTATGGTGACCCGCTCCGCTCTCTTTACACCCTTCCCCGTGCCCTACGAACTTTTTGCTTTCTTATTGTCTCTCTGCGGCGCGTATATTTTTTATCGCGAGCGCGCGCTGCACGAGACACTGGCATTATGTCCTGGCGCGTGGTGCGCCTTGGATTATATATGTATTTGCAACCACGCAGTCTTGTTCATACTTTCAGTAGGCCAGCATATGCCAGAACATATATAAATTCCTCTTGCAACAGAACAGATCTTTGGCCTCGTTCTAGTGACTTCCGTTTCCGAAATGAAAAATTTTCGCATAACTTCAGATGATAGAAGCTGAAAAAATGAACAAAAGTGAAAAATGAATTACATGTACATGACTACTAAACAACAAAAATATTCACAGACAGTGAAATAACAAAAAAAAAATAAAACTCAAGGAAACGCCATGGCCGTTTCATGTACCACATATAAAAAATAGTTTTATATAATGCCCTAAAGATGAAAGTATAGAAGAGCTTCTTATATGCGCAATGAGGGCATCTGATTACTCACTCAGATATTGCACAAAACTGGACGAGGTGTATGACATAGTCATGACAACTAAAGAAAAGGAAAATTCACTGGTAATCAACAAAACAATGACATGCAAAATACCTTAAAATGGAATAAAATGCTAAGACTTTTATCCACAGCCATACAATAAAAGAACTTACTTATATACCTGCACAAAAGTATATAAAATGCGTGACATGGTTATTACCACAGAAAAAAATGAAAGGAAACGGCAGAATGAAAATACCATTGTACTAAAAGCACAAGTGCAGATTATCACATTGTTTTGCACTTGACCACAACTTCAGTAACGGTGGCAAGGGGGAGCACAAGGTAGTCAGCTTTTGCAGCAGCACATAGGAAACATTCGACGAAAGGCCTATTCCCCAATCAAAGACCAGTTGAAATAAACCAACAGCATGACTTTTCTTTCACCCCAAGTGCAATGCTTAGCAGTAAAGTTATGTCACATAAGGAGACTTGAACTGCTGGGCCAGTTGGTTATTCGACATAATAAACGAGCTTTGCACCAAAACCCTACACACAAAAAAACACCCGTGGTGTCTCTTTTCTTGTGTGTGTGAATTTGCCCCAAAACTCATTTATTATGTCACTTCAGGCACTACGTCATACATACTGGGCACTCCTTTGTGCAATAAACACGAACTGAAAAAAACCTGCATATAAGACACTTGGAATGCTCATGCTTTCAAGAAAGAAAAAAGCATATAATGCCTACATATGAAGATTGTTAGCGCGACTTTCCCATCGGCAATTACTGAGATAATAAATAAACACGAACAGTAATTTTTCAGCTGTTAGTTCGTTTGTAGATGGGTGACACACAGAAAAAGCACTGAGAGCGAAATGGAAAGCTGGCCGAGTTACTGAAGTTGCAGATTGAGACTTGGCACAGAAAAAACACAAGGCATAGACCAGGTGACAATGAGGAGGAGCATCTGTTTGTCAGCTTCCTCTACTGGTAAGAGAGGAGTGTAGCACAATCAAAGCGCAATGACGTCCGGGTACTCATGGAGCACACACATGCTGAGGCCTGTGTTCATGTGCATGCGCCTTCTAGTGTTGTTGGCTCTGCGCGCTCACCTGCTGTCTTTAGGCACCCGGAAGAACCTTGCAGGGCTTGTTTTTTGAGGTATTCATGCACCATTGCACGATGCACAAGCGGTGCGAGTCGTGAAACGTGTGAAACATCACGGAGCACAAGCACACTGTCATAGAGAAAGAAATGACACACCTATCGAGGACCACAAAACTGACGAAACTGCCCACGCCAGTCCACGCACAGCAGCGGACGCTTCCCGATAACAGCAGATAACGAAACCGGAAACTTCATGCAGCGAGCTAAGCGGGCACGGGGTCGGCGGGCGCGGGGTCGGCGGGCGCGCGCAGGGACATTCGAAGGTGAGAGGGTTGTAAGTCAGAGAATAGGAGAGGAGTTGAGAGGAGAGGCGAAAGAGCACGGCCTCCTAGATCGGCGCGCGCCGGGGCGCGCGAATCTAGGAGGCTGTGCAAAGAAAGCGCATTTACTTTGTCATCCTCCTGATGGATGGCGCCCATTACCAATGCCACCTAAAACCCCTAAATGATCTAAAAGTAGACACATCTCTCTCCTCCTTCTATAGCGACGTTCTCTTTCTCGGCTCTTCCCGGCCGCCGACAGTGGCGGCACCAAGGCTAGGTGCAGCTAGCGGACGTTCCCAATGTTCGCCCCGTTGGCGTGCCGCGCACTGCACTCCTGAAGGATTTGGTTTTAGCGTTTATAACAGGAGAGGTTCAGAAATGAGTTATTCCAATAACTGCCGGGATCCATGTTGCAATGCTTTATCGCAGCTCCTTCCACTAGGATTGTGGTGGGAACGGTGGAGGTGGTGTGCGCAAGCGAGTTAAAGGAGGGTTTCGTCTAGAACGGTGCCTTTTGATCAGCTTCATTTGAACTTGAACGCCACTAAGAGAAATTGGAACAACATGCGCTTTGTTTGTGGATATTTATCTTTTGCTTTTTTAAAACACAGACATGGGATCTAGGTTTTATATGAACAGATGGTGGTGTACTACTTGCATAATATAATTTTATTAGTATCGTTATTCACGAGACCAAAACTAAGTCTAATCAGAGGCATGTCATTGGTACAACCATACATGAGGCCGCATGAATGACCTCTGAGAATGAGTTAATCCGCACGGTAGCAGACACCTAAATATCGCCCCGTCAGGTCAGGACGGTCTCCTGTACATCTCAATTATCATGGCCAGGCCATTTCCTACCTGGAGGCGGAGTTTGACGTTGAGGAGATTCGTAGCGCTCTACATGGACTCAATGGTAGTTCCGCAGCAGGGCCGGATGCCGTCTCCAACAAGGCGTTTCAAAATCTGGATGATAAATCAATCGCATACCTCAGAGAGGAAATTAATGAAATTTGGAGGAATCGAACCATCCCATTACCCTGGAAGACTGCTCTCGGAGTACCACTCCCCAAGCCTGGCAAAACACCTAGCGTTGACAACTTGGGGCCCATCTCGGTTACATCCTGTGGGGGTAAGGTAGTGGAGCACGCGGTCGTCAATTGACTCTCGTCTTTCTTAGAAAATAGCGACATTTACCCCTATAGTACGATAGGATTCAGAGCAGGCATATCCACACAGCATACTATTAAACTGCTTAAGCATCAAATCATAGACAACGACTCTAGCGACACCCGGGCCGTTTCGGGACTTGATCTTAAGAAGGCCTTCGACAACGCTTCACTCTTGCATATCCTAGCCTCGATATCTCGGCTCAATCTGGGTGAGAGATTTTACAACTATGTTAGATCGTTCTACTCGGATGAGTAGGCTACCCTTCGGGTGGCCGATCTTGAATCACATCTACTGGAACTTGGCGAGAGGGGCACGCCACAGGAGGCAGTAAATTCTCCCTCTTTATTCAATATAGCCATGGTCGGCCTTAGCAGAAAGCTCCTCGAGATCGATGGCATCAAACACACCATCTATGCTGATGATATAACTATATGGTGCACAGGAGGCGATGATGGTCAGGTTGAGGAAGCCTTACAGGAGGCCATAGACACTATCGAAACCCATCTCGAACCTACCAGTCTCAGATTCTTCGCCTTGGAGTCGGAACATTTACTGTACAGTCCCAAGAAACGCGGTCCATGGTACAAGGGGTGGAAATCGTTAGAAGACAGAGACATTAACCTATATGCAAGAAACGGTTGCCGCATAGCCAGAGTCGATTCAATCAAGGTCTCGGACATGATCGTTGAGTCAGGGGGTACATATGGCAAGACTATAGGCAAACTAATTGCTAAAACTGAAAGTACCGCTCATATAGTTCGGAGAGTATCAAATCGGCATCATGGACTCAAGGAGGATAACCTCATTCGACTAATGCATGACTTCGTTCTGTGCCACTTTACATAGGTGGCAGCCATGCATCGATGGAAACGGGCAGAGCGGGATAAATTGATTGCACAGCTTAGGAAGATTATAAGCAGGTGCTCAGGTTACCTTCACACACTAGTACAAAGTTTTAAATGCAGGTTGGCATTCATAATACTCTGGACGAAATTGCATACGCCCAGGAGCGCGCACAGCTACCTCGCCACCCTAAAACAAAGGAAGAGAGATCCATCTTCCAGAAATTCGGATGTCACCCCAATAGACTAGCGGAAGAGTTCTCTGACGTGCCTCCGTCGATTCCTGAGAACATTACGGTTGCGCCCATACTTAGGAACACGCACCCCGATCATAATCGCGGTAGAAGAAGGGCAACGGTGGCCAACCACTTAGGCAAATACAGTGATAAGCGACAGGTCAACTTTGTGGATGCCGCTTCTTGTAAAGAACATCGGGCGTTCACCCTCGTCACTTTCGATAGTCGGCAAGGAATCACCAATACTGCCTCGGTTCGGGCGAGGGACTCCGAAATTACTAAACAATGGCTATTGCACTAGCCCTACTGGATAGCTCAAGGAGTATCATCTACAGTGATTCAAGGTCTGCAGTTACAGCATTTGAAGAAAACACCGTTTCCAAACAGGCCCTCAGACTTCTTTGGGGCAAGGCAATCACGCAACAATTCATTTATTGGTTTCCCGAACATGGGGGTCAGATAAAGGGTGCTCCTCCCAAGCTCAACGAGTCGGCTCACGGGACTGCGCGCGAACTTGCTCATCACGCTAGCCCGAACCGTAAGCCGGCTCCCCAGGCAACAGAGACACGCGCTCCACCTACAACAAGATTACTTACTAAACACTACTATCTTGGCCGTACAACCTACTTCATTCCTCATTCGCGGCTCAATAGAGCTCAAGCACTAACGCTCCGTCTAATACAAACGAACATTTATCCCAAGCCACCGCTCTTACATAAAATCTATCCGTATGCTTACACCGATGGTACTTGCCGCTATTGTGGAGAAACAGCCACGTTAGAACACATGCTTTGGTTGTGTGCCCGGTCACGCTCTATCATCGATAACAGCTCGGCCAGATGGGAGGCGGTTCTCTGCAGCCTTCTTCTGGCTGACCAACTCTGGACTGTCCAGCAGGCCCACGTTACGGCCGAGAGGCTCGACCTCCCGGCTCCCACGTGGGAGCGGCCCAATGCGTGAAGACTCACGATCTGCAGAAATTCAATAACGTTTTACCATACCATACCACCAGAAATGCAGCGGCACGTTCTTCATATTTGTTGCAAATACCCAACTGCTCCAGGCACTCTGTGCTGACCGTGTTCAGGAGTCCCCGAGCAGATTTCTGTGCCGTTCTGATAAGGATGTCGAAACCTTCCTCATTTTATTTTTGTTAAGTTTTTGGAACGGGAGGCCGTAATTAATAGGGCTAATCACCAAAGCTTGCAGAAGCGCAATAGTTTCTTCTTTGAGCCCGTTGCGGCTACGTCTCATTCGCCATATCATATGTGCCATACTCTTAACGGTTGCTTTTAAGCTCCGAATGATGGCATTGACGTTGCCGTTCTCTTAGATAAGTAAGCCAAGTACGCTCATTTGGGTGACTTCACGAATCGCTCGACCGTCGAGATGTAAGTCTATCCTTATTGTGGCAGCTCTCTTATGAGGCCTGCTGCGTACTCGCATGAACTCTTAATTTCCGGGTACCCACGTCATACCTGCGTGCTTGGTGAACTTTACCAACTTGTCTTTGGTTAACTATAATAGGTGTTGTTATTCCCCATAGGAACTCCGGTGTTCCCTTAACGTTATGTCATCGGCGTAGATAGTACTTCCGAGGTCCGGTGCTTGTTCGAGTTTGGGGGCCAGTCGCCTCATCCCTACGTTGAAAAGAAGTGGGGACAAGATTGAGCCCTGTGCCTCGGTAGGGCATTGCGTATATGTCAGAGCCCGTACTGGCCAAACGAATTGTTGCCTTCCTGTAGTGAAGGAAGGTAAGGACGTACCGAAACACCCTTCTTCCACAACCTATGTTTTCTAGATCTTTGAGGATTGCTTCGTGAGAGAGTGTGTCAAACGCTTTTTTGACATCGAGCGCCACAACTATCCTGGCTTCTTTCTTTCATGGTGGGTCCAAAACTTCGTCACAAAGCATGAGGAAGGCGTGCTGCGCCGATATATGGAGCCAGAAGCCGAGCATAGAGTCCGGGAAAAGTTCATTCCGCTCGATGTAGTTGCTCATTCGAGCTTACATCACATTCTCAAAAAGCGTCGCTGCGCACGACGTTAGCGCTATTGGTCTCAAATTTTGTAGATCTCTGGGTTTAGCCGGTTTCGGTATGAGTATGACGGTAGCCTCTTTCCCTTCTTCAGCTACTGCCCCGTCGTCGGACCACGCATTATCGTTGAAGTAGGTCGTAAGCTGCCTCAGTGATTCCTGGCTCAGGTTGCGCAGCATCGAACTTGCTGTGCGGCCGAGACCCGCTGGGGTGTTCTTCTGGAAAGATTGTGCGGTTGCATAGAGGTCTGCCGTTGTTATGGGTGCGTCCAACTCTGCGTTGTGTGGTCCCTCATTGTTTTATTACACTAATCTTCTGTCCTGCACTCCTATGTAGACACTCTTAAAGTCCTCAATGACGGCATTGGTCGTTTTATCGTATTCATTTTCGACGAACTTCAGTGTCCTGCTTGTAGTGGTCTGTGTTCCTGTCGGATCTATCATACTGCACAGAATAGCTGCTAAGCGTTCCCTATAGTACATAAAAAAACTTAAGACAATTGGTGTGTTGCAGCTGCTGCGCGTACTCACTGGCTTACTGCGCAAGCCTAGCTATTCCAATCCTAAGTTTTCTGTTGTGTATCTGTCTCCTCCAAGGTTTGGTCAGACTTCTGCGCGCTCCCCACAGGTGTAGTGGGCGCTTGACTACTGCTGGTGTTTCGACCGTTGTCGCGATTTCACGTGTAGTGCTTGTGTGCATACTCCTGATGAATTTCGTCCATTCTGTAGCACTATCGCACATGTGATCTGCCTTTGATTCTCTCTATAAGCTGTCGAATCGGTTATGGTGGCTTTCCCTAATCTATGCCGAACCCACGTAGTGTTAACTGAGACACTAATTATGCAGTGATCACTGCCAAGGTATACCCCGAGGTTGGTCCAGGTAACGCCTCTGTTATAGTTGCTGAAAGTTAGGTCCGGCGTGGTGTCTTTTACTACACTCTTTCCCGTTGTGGTTGGTTCACCAGGTTTTTTCTCCAGGTCCAGGTCATACTCGTCCGCGAGTAGGGCTAGCCTTTGGCCCTTCGCTCGGCCCAGATTATAGCCCTAATTATAGTGCGGAGTGTTAAAGTCCTCTAGGATAATTTCCCGGTCGTTGCTTTTCACTTTGCGCAATGCGGCTGTAGCTAGCACGTCGAACTTTGCCTTCCTGTCTCTAGGTGGGCTGTAGACGTTGGCAATAAGTGTTTTCGGTTTGGAGCGTCTGCATGGCCAGAAAGGCAGGACCTGATGTTGGACGCCACAGTTATAGACGTAGTCCACTCTCACTGTTATGTCCGCGGGTGTCAGCGCTGCTATCTGGGGATGGTCCGGGTGAGTGTGCAGCTCGTATCCTCTGAGGTTCTGTATCCTCTTGCCTGGCTCTAGTATGCATATGATATCCGGGGGAACAGGCATCGCATCAATAAAACTCGAAAGTGCTGCATCTTTGGTGCTAAGTGTCCTGCAGTTCCACTGCCAGATCTCGAGGTTTTTGGCTACTCTCGTGTGGCGATTAACCATCTATGGTACTTTCGCTGTTGGTCAGCTCCCTCTTTAGGCTTGCATGTAGATGTTCCTAGGCTGGCACTTTTTGGTTTGTTCGGTCCCTCTTTCGTGCTGTGAGAAGAGGCGTCCTCTATGTGTCGTTTGAGCCTCCACAGCTTCGCGAAAAGAAGTTGGATTTTGCGCGCTATCATATCCACTTTATCGTTTTTTTCCTGTCACCTGTGGGTTCACGCTTTTGGTTTTTCCTGGCATGGCTTTCTTTCTGTGGGGCTCATTCCTTTGTTTGAAATAAGCTAGCTTCGTTCGGGTTTCTGCAAGACTGTCTTTTAAAATTCTGTTTTCTAAAATCCTTTGATAGGCTGCACTCTGAGTTATTGTATCGGCAGTGCGAGACACTACTCGCGCCCAGCTTACCTGCTGCGTGACGGTGGCCGCCGTCTGATGTTTGGCCTGCGGAGCCCTCTCCTGCTTAGTGGCTAAAATCTTGACATTGCCTGCTCAGGGTGCTGACCTAGATCTCTGACGACTCCGACGTCTTGTACGCGATTGAGATCTTCATCTGGATCGTTTTCCTTGCCTTAGTTTGGAAGGGGTCCCCTCTTGCCTTTGAGGGAGCTCGGGAAATCGATGACCTCCAATTCTTCGTCTTCTGTTGCAAACCTCCGGGGTAGGTGTTGTTGAGAAGCTTTGTGAGCCCCGCTCCTCGGTCAGCCGTGTGGTCGGGTTTGCTTCAGACGTTTTTTGCAGCTGCGGTCGCCCGTGAAGTGCTGTCCCCCGCAGGTGGCACATAGCAGCGAGCACTCGTGTCCGCCTTCGGGCTTGAGCGCCCCACAGATTACGCCCACTTTTATGCCCATTGCGAGCAAACATCCGTGTGGTGGCCGACGATGTGACAAGTCTTGCAAACCTGCGTCGAGTTGTGGTATGGATGCTATGCGATTTCCCCACCGCAATACTAAACGAACCGCGGTAGGACCGTTCCGAGGAAAGTGATGGCTGTGCTCTTTGAGTCGCTTAGCATTCTTGCTTGGATTATCTCGATGCCCTGGGTGCGGACTCTTAGGTTTGCTTTGATTGTCTCTCCGGGCGTGTGCGGCGGGAGTCCATGAACGACACCCTTGATGGCGCCTTCTCGTGTGGCAGAGTACGCATTGAACGAGTGCATCTTGCCATTGTATGTGAGAGCTGTGATGTTGATGGTGACCATGCGATGTGAGTCTGGTTTTATGCGCAGTATAAAATGCTCACCCTTTACTTTGTTGTGGCAGGCCGCGATCATTGCTTCTGCGAGCATCGAGCTGGTCAGAGATTTCATCGGGAGTCCTTGGCGCAGGCGGAGAATAATCTTGATGTTATCATGTGGTAGTGGTGGTAGCTCGTTCCGTCGCAACTTGCGTCGGCGGATAGGTGAGGGGTTGCGTTCTTCTGTACCTCCTGCGAAGGCTCGTTCCGTTTCACCTGCAGGCGTTCCTTCGCTTACTGTCGTTTTTTGGCGGAGCATTAGCACCGTCTTCCATCCCTCTTCGTCGGATTCTCTCGTAAACCGCCTCAGATCCTCAGCGTCCGTGAGAAGTGTTGGAGTTGTTTCATCTTTACGAGAAGTTAAGACTTGAGAAAGGCCTATGTCGTCTTCCTCTGTGTGGGGCGTTTCGGTTTGGACGGCGGGCCATTTTACGCGCCCGCCGCAACAGAAGCGATTTGTTGAGACAGCTAGCATATGCGTCGGTGTTGTGTGCCAGACGCTGAACCGACGCGACGCGGCGGCAACCACCACGCCTTAGCTCTGACACCGTGCTAGCTCGGACACCGTGCACCTGGTAGCTCCTTGAAATCGTGGAGCTGCCGGAAACGGGCCTAGGTCGAAGAGGATGGTGCTCCTGCTTTCTGTAGAGGTTCACGGTTCTGGTGATACACAATTTGGTCGGATACTGGAACTCTAACCAACAAAAACATGGATATTGTGGAGCTGGAGCTCGAAGCGGGTGCTGCTGCACTCCTCGACGCCGCCTATCGGTCTCGCGCGGCTTGAGGTTTTTCGTACGGCAACAGAACACCGACACAAGTGAGGCAATACAAGCTTCGATTGAATATTCCAAATGAAGTGTCACTGATATCAACGAGAAAGTACCAGTAAATATTACACGAAGATCATTGCAATTCAGAGAAGGCGTACAAACGGCACAATTGCTATATGAACTGTTGTATCACCGCAATGCAAACTACAAAAATAAAGAAATAAAATTGAGAGTAACGCAAGCGTCAGCTAAACTACGCCATTTACAATAATCTACAAGTTAACGGACAGTGAATGGTGTGTGACCCGACTATAATATGTATCGAAAAAGGAATGAATATAGAGAAAAAAATGCGTGCAGAATTACTGCCTAATCATTTTTTTAGAAGCGATGTTATCCGGGATAACGCTCCGCAAACCGATAGCATGAAGCAGGGCTGGAACATTGGCTGGGTTGCATCCTCTAAAAATATTCTGCAAGACGTGAAAAAAGAAGCAATGCGCGCGTTGCGGTCTCGCACGGTTTGCCTTACACGACCTCCTCTTTCCACGGGTGCCAGAGCCCTCGGCTAACAGCGCCATCTCAGGGCAGTCGGGCGTGCGCGCCGTATTACACTTTTCTTCTGGGAAGCGCGCCGACTGTGACGGCTGGGGAAAAACTTGCCTGCGTGTGTGATCTCGGAGGCCATGCAATTACTCGATAATGCTTCGATCGCGTGTACGGAGCTAAATTTAGCCTCTCGCTCGAGATTCAGTGAGGCATAGCTCGTTAATGTATTTCTCGATCCGAGAGCGAGTTGTCGCGGTTGAAAGAGGGAGCCCAGCGGAGTATGTGTAGTTCATCAAACTGAAACCTCTGTTCAGCAGGAGTTATAAGGACTAGAAGTATACAATTTTGGCCAGCATTTCACGCTTGCTTGGTTATCCAGAAATGGCGGAAGGAGTCTCGGGAAGCAGGATAGAAGGAGGACCATACGCGCCACCTTTCACCTTGGCGCGGCCACTACGAATAGGGAGCGAACGCTATTTCAAGATCTGACGGCAGGAGCCCCCCCCCCATAGGTATATTGCGTTAAGCATGTTAGCGTTCCAATGCGTAAATATATGTCATGTGCTTTACTTCGGTATTGTGAAAAGGAAAGACGCCATTACTCGATCATGTACGGATCGCGTGCACAGATGGCGCCGTTCTCGCTCCACTAATGTTGTCGTCGGAGGTAAGTTTGTCCTCGCGTGCGGAGTTCGGAGACGCACAGCTCGTAAATACTTTCGTCTATGTGATCAGGAATGGTCGCGTTTGAGAGATCTCAATGTTTCATAGCAGCTATAATCTGTCAAACTGAATTTGGTACTCACGAGGACTGATGAGCACTACAAATGCGCAATATTTTGCAGCGATATCACGCTCGCTCGGCTATGGGTCTTCTGCGTTCGACACGTATAGTACCGAAATGGCACGACGACGCATGGGCAGCAAGACAGAGGAATAGCTAACCTTTTTGATCGCGGTGCATCATGTCTGTGTCTTTAGGGAGCTCAAGCCGAAGAAATGGAGGCAAGTGCAGGAGCCCCAACCATCTAAGAGTTTGGCGGACTCGTACGTTGTAGGGCAACATTCTCGGGTGCCATGAGTCGAGGAATCACTTCTTTAGCCTCTAGTGCATAATCACTTCGTCAAAATAGTCCCACCACGAATAGGCAGCGAGCGCGATTGTATAATTACACCGTAAGACCTTCACTAGCTGTAACCTAATTCCGGCGTATAAGCTTTCTCTAGTTTTAATGAATGTAACTTATGTATTTGGTTAAGTCTTCTGTGTACCCTAGTGCGCACACGCCCTGTGCAGCAACCACAAGACGTATCACGCACCCCATTGCAGTTGAGTCTTTGGCAGAAGCTACCGGAGTTTCTTATGTTTATTTATTTGCTCTATGTCTTTAGATGGCTTTCCGCTGCTTGTGTGCCCGTTGTGCTAACTTGTATATATTTTCGCACCTAGTTTCAATGAAAATTTTGTTGGAAGTCAGAGATTGCTCTTGTCTCGTCAGTTCTCTTCGTCTTTTGGCGCTATGCAAGGCAGTCTACCTGGAACTATGTTTGTCTGGACTGTAAACAACCTTCAGTTGTAGTCTTGCGCATTTTATTCCGGGGCTGTCCATTTGTTTGAAATAATTTGCTTAAAAGACATGCGTTATCATGAAAAAGCTGTCACACTTTTCGACCTTAATTCCTGAAACATAAATCTTGTCCTAGTGCGAACAGAGTGCTACGTAAACGAATGTAACCGCTCCGCATTACCACACATATAAAGAAATAGTATTCACTATCCATCACATAAAGAGCAAACATTTTTTTTGGGCCTAGGGAATAAAGCACATTGCGTTTTACAATTTCGCTTTGCACTTCACTAGCGATACGCCCGAGTTCACAAGCAAGACCACTGGAAGAATTTTGTCTATGACGTGCGCTCTTCCGGGGTAATGATTATTCTGCGATTTTCGGTGAAATAGGCCCAACAAGATATTTCGTTTCTTTGGTAACTTTTTGCTATATCGTCCGCAATATGACAGGCTGTCATGCAAAGCACTTGCATAGTTTTAGTTTATTCTATTTATGCAATACCCACACCAGCTTTACAGGCATTACACTATGGGGAAATACATAACACCAAGCGGATTTGAGCACCATGACTTAGAAATAACGATTATGGTACAAAACGTAAGCATAACAATCAAAGAATTACAGACAATGTTCGCTCGCAGAAAAATTGTCTACTAAAGCATAAACATTGTTAGGTTCAGCTGTGACTTCAATTTCGCCTAGTTTTGCTTACTTGCATTTCCTAGCTTATTGCTTTTCCCTTTACCTTTCCGGTAGCAAAGAAGGTTTACGCTTTAGTAGAAAATTGTCAGATTTTATCACCGCATCTAACCCTTTCAATGAAATCGTACCAATTGAGCCAGCAGTACAGGCACAAGCGCGCCTCGACGGAGTAGAGCGGTGGCACGTCA
Organism: Dermacentor andersoni; assembly: GCF_023375885.2. Lineage (NCBI taxonomy): Eukaryota > Metazoa > Arthropoda > Arachnida > Ixodida > Ixodidae > Dermacentor > Dermacentor andersoni. The sequence continues at coordinate 81,491,125 of NC_092823.1, forward strand.
CACTCGCTGTCGCTCACGCAAGCGTGCGTTATACGCACGAATTCCTTGTCCCCACAAGCTCTCGCCTGCGTTCTGACTACGCCTCGGTAAGGCCCAATGACAACGCGCCAAACGTCTCCATGCGCTCGCGTACCCGCTAGGTGTTAGTAACTCGAAGGACGCTCAGCAACGTTCACTTGAACATTAGGTCACCACAAAATTTCAGGTATGGCCACATCCAAATTTCAAGTTGGCCTACCCCCCGATTTAATATGGCCCACCCCCGAATTTCAGTTGGCTCACCCCCTGATTACAACTTGGCCTATCCCAATATAAATGTTGGCCCATTCCCAAATATAAGCTGGCACACCGTGAAATTTCCAGTTGTCCGCCCCAAAATTAAACTTGGCCTACCCCATCATTACAAATTGACCCACCCCCAAATTTTCATGCCACTGCTCGAATGTTCGTTGCCATCTTCTCCCACAGATGGCTGGCCCTGACTTGAAAGCGATCGTCTTACGCAAAGGAAGAACGGACGGACAGTTCTCTCGGTGGGTAACCATAGAAATGCTTCCGCATTTAAAAAGAAACATCAGTCACGTCGCATCAATCCAAAGGCAGAAAATGTATCATTCGATATTTGATCAAGCTCTGACGATGGTAGCCTATTCAACTGAACAAAAATTAAATTATGGGGTTTTACGTGCCAAAAGCACATTCTGATTAAGAGGCACGCCGTAGTGGGGGACTCCGGAAATTTCGACCACCTGGGGCCCTATAACGTAAAACTATTCCAATATGTTTCTATTCCAATCTCCTGACGTCAAATTTGCGTAACCGCCAACGCAAGCACCGGGCGGTCACCCGCAGGGTTGTCTGAACAGACCAATCAAACGCTCTCCTCGTTCATAGGAGGTCACTTTTGTTTGCTTGAAAAACGAATAACATTGCCTACACTGAGCGGCTTGTCGTATCTACTTGGCTGACAAGAGGCGAGGAGAACGCTCAAGTAGAGAGGGATACGATGGGGCCAAGCCAGTGCATTGAAAATCGATAACCGGATGAAGAGGGTGGTGCCGGCATCTGCGATTGGTCGGCTTTCCCTTACTTAGCTTGTGGTGGCTGGTCGAAAATCACGGCGTCATGATTTTCGTCTGGCCCTCAGCAAAGAAGAGTTGGCAGAATGAGGTGGTAAACGTGCCGAAAGGGCTCGAAAACGTTACACGGTCACGCAAGAAGTTTTATTATACGCAAATACACCCATGCTCTCAGGCAGGTGCGAGTAGCCAGCGTATGAGCGATCGGCGGCAGCGATCTTCTATTCCTTTCGGAACGGGGCAGCCTGCGGCTATTCCGAAGAAAATTCAGTTTTGTTCGGCATATTAATGCATCTTTATCGCGTACACGTCACTTTGACGCGGTGCGTTATTGCGGTTTTGTGACGTCGCGTGACAGGCAGGTGAAGTGGTTGCAGCCCGAAAACTTTTTACCAATAGCCGAGGGCTAATGGCGAAAAGTGGTCGAATCAGAAATAACTGTTTTTCTTTTTTTCTGTCAAATCATGCATAATCAGTGTGTACACATCATATCAGATGGGGAGGTATCGCGGTTTTCGTGACGTCGCGTGACGGACAGGTGAAGTGGGGGTGGTCGAAAAAAGTTTTTGACCAATCGTGGAGGGCTGATAGCAGAATTGGAATAGAAAAGTTTGGAATAGTTTTACGTTATAGCGCCCCTGGGGTTCTTTAGCGTGCACCTAAATCTAAGTACACGGGTGTTTTCGCCCCCATCGAAATGCGGCCGCTGTGACCGGGATTCGATCCCGCGACCTCGTGCTTAACAGCCTAACACCATAGCCGCTGAGCAACCACGGCGTTTCGATATTCAACTTCCGTATTTTTCTAGGAAGGAAAGACATCCTGAATAGTTCTGTGTGGCAAAAGATTTCTCCTACTTTATTGGCGGCGTCGCCTCGAGCTGATGCATAATAAATTTCAAGTATGTACTGTTCCTTGTCAATAGGGATTCTTGTACGCAGTGGGCCTGGAAGCATAGGAAGAATGAGTGGCTCACTCACGCTCTTCTTCGTTCTGCAGCTGTTTGCCTTCCCGGCTGCCGTCTGGATGGACTGTGCCCAAGAGCACCCTGTCAGCGGGCTCGCCATCGATGCAACTTCAGCGGTGCCTAGTAATTCCACTTCACCCGGTATCGAGTGGTCAACTTCCTGCCGTTATGACCGGCTTCAATGTCTTCTGCTCCATCAATCACGTCCTACCACAACCTGTCGCAGCCGCAGGAACATCGACAGTCCCAACAACGCAACATTTAAAACCGAGTACTGCGCAGCCGCCGCTGACTAGACAAGGAAGCACGGAAAAAATGAGAGGCTCACACACGCTCTTCTTCGTTCTGCAGGTAAGTTACCAGTCTAAACTACCTTATCATTGTTTCAAATATGACGATGCCTTTATCGTTGTGCTTCCATGCCTTGGAGCCTTGTTTGAACCTTTTTGTTCTATGCTGTTGATCTTGTGTGAGAATGTTGAGTGTAATCCGTGTACAAATGAATAATCCGAAGCGCTTGCAGAAGTCTTTAAAGCAGTCAATCATAAAAACGAGCGCACAATCAGGATAACAAGAGTACAAAAAATAGTTGCCCAAACGGGGATTGAACTGAAGGGCCAAAAGAAAAATGCTTGTCAAGCCATATCAGATATGAAGACACGGTTATAAGCTATGGAAGGCCGGACTGCAATGCTTCAGGAATGGCAGGCCTACGTCAGTGAGCTACATGATCAAGTCTGCCGCTATCAGTAGGAAACCTGCGCACTACGCTATCGGCTAGACGACGCGGAGGACTGTCCGCGAAGTAACAATCTCGTTTATTGTGGAATAAGAGACGTTGAAAATGAAGCATATTCCCATTCTGAAATGAAAGTTTTGGACGTCATTACCGATAAACTGAGTCTCAGCTTCAACACCCTTATGAAAATGGTTATGCCCTTTATGTTTACTGTATGTTTCCCGCAGTTCACATGAGGAAATGTCCTTTATGTTTCCTCCATGTTGAAATTTGGCCACTGCTTTTACGTTTCCTTCATGTGTCCTCCCTTTATGTATCCCTTATGTTACCGTACTTTATGTTTCCTCCATGTTGAAATTTGGCCACTGCTTTTATGTTTCCTTCGTGTGGCCTACCTTTATGCATCCTTTATGTGGCCGCAGTGATTAAATTCTGTATTTTACGTAGAGATGCATAGAGGAAGAATTCCGTGTACACATTTTATATTTATAAACTTTTCCTGAGTTAAAAAGTTTTGCATTGGTTTTCATTGTACGGTTACTGTTCCCTACATGATGCAGCGCATGGATTGGAACTCTGCTATGGCACAGAAATTCATGCCTATTTGTTCTAAAATTACAAACTAATTACACTTCATAGATTATTTCAGTATAACACTTGGAGTACCACTGTACGTTCCTCACTGCAGTGCTGCTGTTCTAGTTATGTCTTTGTTACTAATATAAAATGTAATGTTTGGATAGAAAGATCAGGTTGGATCAGTGCTTGCACTTTTAAAAGAAAGTTTTGACTATACTTTGCAAAGGTTTGTCTGAAACTACGAACAGTTTATTGGACTATCTGGATGTTACTTCAATTTGCCACGTCTGCTCACAGCAGACCTCTGGAATGTGGTGCTTGGGTGAGAGCTCACAAGGCACCTGAAAAACAAAACAAAAGCCAATCTTTTTCACTTATTCAAAAATATTCATATTAGCAAGAACAGCCTGGCCTGTATGCACACAGCTAAGAAACGTGGAGCAATCAAAAACAGCTCATAAAAACATCAGGGCAACACAGAATCTTTTAACTAATTGTTGTTTGAAACAGACTGAGCTGCCAGTCCACTCAGGTATTAAACTGCTCACAAGTTCTTTTAAACATTTCTGCAGCAGCTGCTAAGTAGTACATAAACTTTAGGAGTAGGCAACTGGCCAACAAATCTGTGTGCCTGCTTGTACAGATGTCTCAGAGTTATGTCGCAAGTGGTTACACTGTTATATGGTAAAATTCAGGCGGGAATAAAACCAGCCGCAAACATCAGACTACCTGGGAAATTATCCCCAAAACTTAAATATCTAGTAAATCAAACGAACAATCGATTACGAAGGGTCTAAAACATAGGCCGCGATTTTGTAGCGTTCCCTTTTCCTCATTGATCTGACCGACATTCCGCTACCGTTATTAACTAGAACAGCCAGCCGTGGAAGGTGGGTAATAAGAGTGGCAAACATCGAGCGGACAGCATCGCAAGAAAATCGCATCCCTTATTCGGCAGTGCTACAAGCCACTGTCTTTAACAATCGTAGGAACTGACATCCTGTTCTTCGGATGAAAATATTAATGAAAACGAGCGTCGGATTGACATGCCTCGATTAAAAAGAAATTTCGCTGTTGTAATGTCGGTCTATATTTGCCCTACAATAAAAGACAAATACGCGAGCACGTCGAAGAACACAAACAATGCAGACAAGTTCTCGCGAAGCTGGACTTCACACTGAACACTATCAAAAAAGTAATCTTCACACAAGCTAATATCTGTTCAAGTGTCAAACATCGCAGTCGCGTGCCAACTCGCGATTCCCGTGACACATCAACATGCATTACACACGTAACTTGCGGAAATTCATATCTACGGAAGAATTTCTTGCCGGGAAACTACCGAGAGAACAGTAACTTTCAGCGTTTACGTAAATATTTGCCCATTAAGTCCCAACAATCAGCGGTGGTAGCACTTCACTCCATAAAGCAAGTAAGCGGTAAGAAATAATACATTTAACGGAACTCCCCTCGTGAAACGCTTTGCTAAATGAGCACAGTAACATGGTCAACATACGTTCAGAAATTGTTCAGTTGTCGTTCCCCAAAGCTTACAACATGAACCAAAAGCTGCGAGAATGCGCGCAAGCGTCAGACCTGCTTACCTTCAACGTGGTCAGCAAACGGCTCCTTTGTCTCGCAGGCACCACGCGACGACGCTCTTTCCGGCGCGAACACTGTCGAATTACCGATGAACACCAGCGCACGAAAGCACAACTTTCAACAAATTCTTCCACGCAGCATAATTCGAAGCCACAGTACCAGGTATTCCACGAGCGAACGCGGACAGGCGAGAACAAAGGCAGCTCGGACGGGCGCTGTAGTACACATAAGACACTGCGTTGGACACTGGCGTATCACAGGATACATAAGGCGAACTAATGGCGTTACGCGAGTCCAGAGGTTTCCTGATGGGTAATGCACACGGTACGGATCACAGTTTGCTTAGGCACTTCGAAAATATGATTAAATTACCGTGTAACTGCAACGAGTACTCACACCGCTCACAGCAACACAACGTGGCCTAGCTCACCGTCAACCGTCACACTGCGGCAGCGCCGCACTGCGGTTAACAGGGTTAACAAGTGAATTTAGCATCCGAGATCTACATTTCCTATTAGGGCGTGCATTTTGAAAAAGCACGGCCTTCGAGATTCAAAAAAAAAAGTCGTAGCTGGAAGGAAGGCTGGTATTTAAACACAAATTATTGAGTTTAACGTGCCTTGGTGCGCTTCCTTGTTTTTTAAGAGTATATACAAAGATTTTAGACGAACTATGCGCGAACTTTTGCCGGCGGACACGAGCCAGTCAGCGCGCATCATGTGCAGCTCGGTCTGCTTGGAGTGGCGCACGGTGTGCGGGCAGCCGCGATAGCTGTGACACCCACCGATCAGAAATTAGGAATCGCCACACATATACACGCTTCTTATGGCGCCCAGTGGCGTGTTATTGAGAATGTCAGGCCTTATCTTGAATAGGTGGAACCATATTTCCTCGTAGCGTAAGGAATAAAGGCGACAAAATGTGGCGATGGCTAGCTGGCTTGCAGCGGCAGCGGAACTTCGGCCAAAGTGAAACAGGCGTGCTGCTTGCATGCTCGCGTAATCAAATACGGCCATACTCCGCACACAACTTTCATACTCAGCCAACTCACAATTATAAATTATTCACTTGTACGAAAAACCAAGCATTTACGTGATCCGCGCTGCCCTACTTCCACGCGTGCTAAGATCGACACAGCAGTTACTCGTACTTGTGGTCAGCGCGAAAGCGACACGGACAAAAGGAAGAAACACAACAACACGGCGCTGTTTCTTCCGAGTGTTTGTTCCTTGTTTCCGCGTTGCTTTTGCGCTGTTGCTAAGGGTACGATGAATCGAAAACCGACTCGCCCACTTCGCTATCTCGCTACAGCAATCACACGCAGTTTTGAAAAGAAAGGCACTTTTAGTATCAACCGTCGGTTCTGCATTGGTTAGTGACCAAACATATTGTGTATAATCTGTGTGAGTAGTAGAGAAAAAGTAGCATGACAAGGCCGAGGGCTGAAAAAAAAGATAGCGTAGAAAAAGCAACATTTCAAAAAGTGCTTCAAAGACCACGGTGTTGAGGTGGAGCAGTAGCAGCGTCTCCCAATGTTAGTTTTTTTTTCAGCTTAGAGCATCATAAACGTTATAGATATTCAATTTCACTACATTCTTTCGAACTAGGTGTTCTGAAAGTTAGCGGCAGCTCCAGTTCAGCTTTGGAGGTGGCAGCGCTTGCATTTCCCGCTGATGGCTGCAAAGAAATCTTACGAGCGTAATATAGAGACAATCGTAATGTACGTATTAGATATTTATGTGTAGTGAGGCTATCATGAAACCAATATAACACCGCGAACAGCTACTTAAATGGTTGTAGAATCATACACGCTCACTAGCAAAGCGGCGGATTGTCCGCGGAGGCGCCGGCCTCTTTTGCGGTTCATGTAGCGCAAGCCATCGAACACTGCGCGTCGTGCCATCGCGTCTCCAGCCGCCGCGCAATTGTTATTTGTCGTGAGGGATTATTGGCTGCATGAGGCTTTAATGTACGTATGTACTGTTGATGGCGCATGGTGATCAATACGGCCAAGATGGATAGGGAGGGGGAGGCAGGTGCACCCCCCCATTTTTTTTTTACTTTGATACGCCAGTAGTTAAAGTTAATATATCTTTCAGGTAGACGATCTATCTGTAGCATCTGTAAAAAGATAATCACTGGGCGCACTCTATGTTACCTGGATGTGCACTCGAGCGAGTACACAGCCAGGTAACATAGAATGCCCACACAGGTAACATAGCGCTCATATATATATATATATATATATATATATATATATATATATATATATATATAAGCCAGATATATAAGTTAAGTAGATCATTTCTCAAACTGGAGGCGAAGCGGAGCATCTGAAAGACACCCGCTATGAGAACCGCCTTAAACACTCAATCAACTATATTTGATAGCCTAGCTGGCACAAAACTTTCATCAAGTTCTTGCATATTAGTTTAAATACTGCAGATTTCTGCATCTGACTTGCTACTGGAGAATAGCAGGTTGAAAAAGTAAGAAATACTTTATATATTAAGAGAATGCATGGCATAAATCATTATATACACCACCCTACCTATTTCATGGCATGCTCAATTTTCCGCACAATATAGCCACAATTAGTGCCGGTCGGCATGTCTAGTGCGAGGGGGGCAAGCAGTACCTTTTCCCTGAATCTGCCGGTGACTAACATACTTTACAGATAGCTCTAACTATCCTATTCGCAAAAGACGCTCACTGCGCACATTCTGTTACCTACATGTGCACTCAAGTGCACATGTAGGTAACATATAAAGAGTGCATGCACCATATATAGATTAATGCTCTATGTTACCTACGTGTACACTGAAGTGTACACCTAGGTAACATCCCGCCGTAAACACAAAGGGCACATACTACAATAATTATAATAAGGGTTGTTTTCTTGGGGCAAAGGAAAGGATAAGTCAAGATTTAGTACTTACAATGACTCTGCAGAGTGTATCAATGGCTGTCACACAGTACAGATATATCTGCCTGTATTATATGTGCATACAGTTGTTATGTGCACTCTATGTCACCTACATGTGCACTCAAGTGTACACTCAGGTAACACGTAGTACACACCCAGTTAACATCCTGCCGTAAACATAAAGGACACATCCTAGAGGCATAATAAAGGTCACTTCCTCGAGGTATACGTTAGGATGAGTAAACATGTGGTACACACAAAGTTGGCGTCCCGGAGGTCACACAAAGGACAAGGAATCATAAAGGTCACATAGGGCACAAGAAGGAAACATAAAGGAAACATAAAGGCAATGACCATTTTCATAGGGGCAGTTACAGCAGAGTACGCAGTCGCAGGATCGGACGGTTTATCCACGGGAAAACACGGCCGATCATTGTCAAGTTTGCAACATATATGCACAAAGAATTGGTCTTTGCTAAGTATTCCCTGCTAAAGAACCGTGACTTCTGTCAGGATTTCTGTCACACCATGCGGAACATTAAAAACAACTAAGAAAATATGGTAAAAGCCTGCGTAAACCATATAAACGTGTGTACATAAACTGCATGTTAGAGGCAAATTGTATGGTTATAATGACGTGGCTCGCACTGTTTTCGTGATCGGCCCCTCAAATACATCACCGAATTCACACGGGACTTCACATCGAGCAGTTTGCTCTGGCCGCCTTGTACTGCCTAAGGACCGATAAGGGTACACGAGGCGAAACGGCGCTCCTCGTCCAAAATCAGAATTTTCTATTTGATACAATATTATTCGGACTATGTTTTCCAAAGAGGGATGAATTAGGCACCGTAATTTTCGATCTGAAAGCCGATCTGATTGTTTTAACTGAAACATGGCTTAGTACCAAAATACTAAACTCCGAATTGTTTCACTGTGATAAAAAGTATGTTGTGTATCGTAGTAACCGCACTGGTAGAATAAGGGTGGTGTTTTACTCGCAATCGACGAGCGTATTGATTGCTACTGCATACCAATAATTTCTTATATTGTGTCGGTGTGGTGTTGCCTCAATGTAGATTTCAAGAATGTGTTTGTTGGTATCTTCCAGTGAGAACTCTTTCTTTGATAACTTACATGACTGCTTAAATCATGGTTCGCTATCCCAATGCGCAAGTAATACTTATGGGGGATTTCAATCCTAACGTTGTTTGGTCGCACACGTGCCCTTCGACTAACCAACCAACTGCTGAAGCCAGCCAATTTATCGGCACCTGCATGGATTTTGGTTTAGCACAAATTGTTACTTCACCCACACGTGTTACTCCGACTTCTTTCCTTGTAGATCTATTGTTAAATCATCAGAAGATACCACGTCATCCATAATACATATGCCTGTCCTGAGTGATCAGGATGTCTTGCATTTAACGTTCAATTTGTCCCGCACACAATCATCAAAACGCTCCAAGAACATGAGAGCCTATAAAAAAGCAAATATTCAAGCCATGAATGACGAACTGCGCTGCTTTTCAGATATTTTCTTACCATGTTATCTTGAGCACTCAGTGGAAACAAACTATGTGTATTTTGCGAAATAAAGTGTCTGAATCTCTCAATCGCCACATCCCTCTTCCGCCCGTGTACTGCTATAACCAAGCTGCATGTTATAGCAAATATTTATGCCGACTTTCAAAACAAAAAGAAAATACTTTTTCGAACTGCAAGGTATTGATTAAAACCTGCCCAATGGACAGCATACAAGATAGCTGCTTGAGCATATTCACGAGCACTAAAGTATACTAAATCCTCCTCCTTAAATGTAACCCGCCCGATCATCCTCAAAACTAATCCAAAGCGTTTCTGGAGTATAATTACACCTGGCAACACCAATAAAGTTTCAATACTTGTACCCACCAGCGACCCTGTTCCCGACCATCTTTGTGCTACTTTTTTTTTATTTCTTCATTCATCATTAGTACAGAAGGAGGTCCCGGAGTTATAAGAACTGTCAGGGGGAACTCTTACTAGTAATTTAACAAAGCAGGAATTAATACATTATGACAACATAGCAGCGACAGACATCAGAAAACACGAAGTTAATGAAGCAAATAAACAAATACAAGAAAGTGCTTACAATAATTGAAGTTCAAGATACAAGCAAATGAAACCGATACAGCGCATCGGTTTCGGATGAATGATACTTTTGTCAAGTCGTTTTGTTCTTCATCCAAGGACACGCGACGTCGCGAGCCTCAATTGTGCAGGCATTTTGCTATGGATCCCATGGTGTTCGACTCGCATGGCAACGTATCGATTATCGACGATTTGATGCTGACATCTTCCAGCGGAATTTAATACATTAACAGCAAAATTTTGACGCAGTAGCAAAGAATATATTTCTATCATCCTAAATGCATTTTCTCAGAACCGTATCAGGATGGCGAACTACTTAGAGACTGGAGGACTGCAGTGGTCATACCAGTACATAAAGCCGGAGATAAACACAATCTGTCTATCGACCCATATGTCTCACATCAGTATCATGCAATATAATGGAACATATAATATTTACTAATCTCTTAATTTTGCAGTGGATAACAGTTTCTTCTCTTTAATTAACCATGGCTTCTGAAAGTTGTTCTCTTGTGATACTGAACTACATTCCTTCACTAATCACTTGCAGCTCTATTTGGAGACTGCTTTTTTCAACCGGCTGCATATTTCTTTACTTTGCTAAAGCGTTGGAGAAAGTTAATGACTCACTGATTTATATAAAGTAAATGTTCTAAATATTGACCCTGTAGTTATTAACTGAATTCATGCATTTCCATCTTCTCGCGTTCAATTCGTCAGCAATATTGACTCTAATTCCTCTACTGCACCAGTTGGCTCTGGGGTTCCTCAAGGATACATGCTTGGTCCCCTACTATTTCTAATTTATACAAATGACTTACCTACTGATATTACCTCCTGAAGTTCTTTATTTGCTGACTGTATGATTTACCGTAAAATAACTAACGGTTCCCATCTTCACTCGCTCGAGGTCGATCTCAGTAGCATACTTGATTGGTGTGATTTTTGGAAAATGGAACTAAACATTAAAAAGTGTAAGTCTATGAGGGTTTCTCGTTCGAATACAACTTGTCCAACTTAGTTTCTTCACGTGATCCCCTTGAAAGCGTAAAATCCTACCGATATCTCGGCGTGCATATAACTAACACTCCGTCATGAAACTGCATACAGAACATACAGCGTCAAAAGCAAACAAAACAATGGGGTACCTTCGAATAAATATTTTCTTGCTCTACCTCCAATAAAAAGATTATTATACACCACCTATGTGCGATCACAAATGAAATGTGGTCGCACAGGTCACGCTACCACTCAGATCACGCTAGCACTCATGTTGGAAACTGCAGAATCGTGCAGGTCATTATGTCTGGGCTAACCATCATCGATCAACTAGTGTCACCCAAATGAAAATTTCTTTGAACCTCATCCCACAAGCTACCCACCTAAAGCACACCCGCATTTGCCAGTTCCACAAGATTTTGTACCATAACTGTAATCTTGGTTTCAGATGTATTTCAGCAGCACCATTCATTTCTCATCGCCGAAATCACCTACAAGAAGCCTCGGTACCCTATGCAATACCGTAACGTGTGGGCAATCATATTTACCAAGAACTTGTAAAGAATGGCATCCCGTACCCGCATCACTCACATGCATCACTGATTCCATTCAATTTAAAGATGTAATTACAAAGTTGATTACCTAATTACTACGCTTGTGTTTTGTCCATTAAGTGATTGTAGTATCCTGTTTTGGTTCTGTAATTAATATTATTGTTGATCAATCGTTTTATAAAGCTGTAAGATTATTCTTAGGATATTTAATCGTTTTCTTTCCTGTATGGTTCTATATTTTTGTATGAAACGTGCTTTGTGTTTCTTCTTATTGTTGTGAATAGCCCTTCCTCTCTGACATGTACTCTGTACCCTGAGGGTAACAAAAGTTAATACATAAATACTATGAAAAAAGTGTTAAATGAAGCTTTTCCTGCGATTTTCCAGAGACTCCCATTGTAAATTATTCTTTGCTTCTGTACTGCTAAAAGTGGAATTATAATTTTTAGTAACAAATGTTGCGGCTGAATTTTGTGCTCTTTGAAGGCATTCCTTGTCCCCAACGAGCGGTGGATGACATACCTCGCAAGCATATTCTTACACAGACCTAACGAACGTCTTGAACAGTGGCTCTTGAGTAGCCATACTAAAATGTTTAGCATTGTGCCATAGAAAATGAAAATGATTTGCCTGCGCTTGCTTTTACATAATCAACGTGGCGATTCCATTTCAAATCAGTGGTAAAATAAACTCCTACGTATTTACGTACAGACACCTGTGACAATACAATATTATCTAAGGTATACTAAAGAAACAGGTTCTTTTTTTCTTGCTAATTGATATAATAAGTGTCTTAGGTGGATTTAAACTCATCTTCCACTTACAATGCCACTGAGAAATGCGGCTGACTTCACACTGTAAAATGTGGTCATAACCTTCACTACTGATAAGCTTGTAAAAAATGAAATCATCAGCGTATAATCTCACGTGTGACAGGACTCCTTCAGTGATATCATTGGTGAATAAAAGAAACAAAAGGGGACCCAGAATTCAGCCCTGAGGGACGCCGTAAGTTACGTCTTTTCTTTACGACTCAGCTCCATTCAAATCTACGTACTGTTTGCGCAGTTTTAAGTACTCGGAATCCATAAAATAATTTGTGAAAGTGAGAGATGCGAAGGAGAAAAAGGCAGGGAGGTTAACAACAGTTAAAGCCTCCGCTTTGCTACCCTGCACTAGGAGAAGGGAAAGGGGAAGTAAAGACGGAAAAAGAGCGGAGACAAAAAGAAAGGCGTGAAAAAAAGGGGGGGGGGGGGTAGGACGCCATGGGTTCATTATTGTCTCTATAATAGGCAACTGTTACGTAAACAGGTAAACAAAGCCTTGACCGACTTTCGGTTCAGCGATAGTTCATGCCGGCATTCTAAGGCAGTCTTTTCTGAAAGTAGCCTGTCGTTAAGCCGTGCCAACCCGGCCGCTAAGGACAGCCGGTGCTCGCTGTATCGAGGACAGTGGCAAAGTGCGCGTTCTATAGTCTCCTCACCGCCACAGTGGCTGCTAGCTGCGCTCTCGTTCATACCCACTCGGAAGGCGAAAGATCTTGTGAAAGCGACACCAAGCCACAGTCGGCCAAGTACTGCTGTCTCGATTCGAGATAGTCCAGATGGGGGTCGAAGTCGAAGGGACGGGTCCAGTAGGTGTAGATGTGTGTGCTTCAAGCTTGGTGTGTTCCATGAAGATGTTATGGCTTCATTTGCAAGCACACGAATTTTCATTGCCGCTGCTGTTCTTCAGAATGGAATGGAGTCTCGCAAGGCCTCCGCATGTGCAGATCGTGCTGCTGCGTCGGCATGTTCATTGCCCATTATGCCACAGTGGCTTGGAAGCCACTGTAACGGGGTGTCGTGTCCTTGCGCAGCGAGTTGGTAAAGCAACAGTCTGGCTTCTTTAAGTAGTTGTTCGTGGTGTCTGCGGCGTAAGGCAGAAACCAAACAATGAAGAGCAGCCTTGCAGTCACTTAACACGCTCCATTTGTTGGGCAGTTCATTAGAAATTACGCGAATAAATTGTGCATGAATGTTGTAGGTATGAAGTTTTTCAATTATCAAAGAATTGGATGCAGTGTCTAATGACTTCCTGAAATCTAAAGATATGCAACCCATAGATAATCTTCCATACATGGCCCTAGCAATATTATAAGGGAATTCAATTATATGTGTTACGCAAGACAAATTAATTCTGAAGCCATCTTGAGCGGGATTAAACAGGAAATACCAATTCATATGTGCTAAATACCTGAATATAAAACATGCTTTAAGAACTGTGAATGCAACACACGTTAAAGAAATCGGACGATAATTGAGTACGTCATTTCGTGGTCCAGGTTTATGAACTGGAATCACTGCACAAATATTCAAATGATTGGGTACGAAAGCATCCGCCACTGATTTTTCAAAAAGCATTTTCAAGAAAGGACCTAAAGGTCCGGCACAAATTCTAAAGAAGATGCTAGCTAAACCACCAGCTCCTCCGCCTTTAGCAGCATTCAATTTCAAAAGCGACAGTTCTATGCCACGTGTGCTTATAACGACGTCATCGATATCGTCGCTCGGGGCTGCCAGTTCTCGCTGGGTACTTCGGTGGTCATCGTTGCTGGACATCACAATAGAAAACACGGGAGCCAAATAGTGATTGAAGCATTCCGCTTTAGCTTTGTTGTCAGAAACGATGTCGTTTTTCAGAGACAAGCGACGGAATAGTTGTTGCCTCTTTTCTATTTCTTTTCACTTGCTTCCATAATTGCTTGGAGTCATCTTTGATTCTCAACTGGATACATTCATTGAAATCATTCTTGGCTACGCGAGTTGCCTTGTTCATTTGTGGCCTAATATTTTCACCTTTTTCCTGTTACCACTTGACATTACTTGGAGAAAATTATGATAAAATGTTTTCCAGTTATGTGTAAGACTGCGAACGCTTTCGAAAACCAAGGCTTCTTTTTATTTTGTCTTTCATTTAGCACCCTACAAGGTATAATATGCTTCCGAAGCTCTAATATTTGGTTTTTGAGGAGAGTCCATAATTCATGTGTATTTTTAATATCAGCCCCCTTCTGTTGCAAAACGTCATAATACACATCCAAACACTCATTTACTTTATCTTCCTGAGCTTTCGGAAAGCTATACACGTGTCTCGCCGCACTGTGCGCAGGTTATTCAAGTTCAATTTCCATTTCAGATAGAACAGCACCGTGTTCACTACTTCCACGAACGACAACCGCAGAAATTAGCATTCGAGGTTGGTTTGTGAACATCAGATCCAGAACAAGATTTCCTCTAGCTGGTTCAGACACTAGTTGAGATAGTGCGAACAAATCAATAATGTTCATAATGTCCGGACACAAGCGGCCCTCACTTGCAATAAGTGAGCCCTCTTCGTTCCACACTGCATTTGGGAGATTGAAATCTCCGCCTATAGCCAAATTGTCCGCTTGCACCGTTTCAACTGCGGATATCAATTGACATGTCAACAGAGGAATCAGGTGATCTGTAAAAACTAGCTACAGTAAAAGCATGTTTGTAGGAAAGAGTCAGTTCACAGAAAATAGCCTCACATTCTTTCACAGGAAAACGCAGCTGGACAGATGAAATGCAGTTTTCTACCAATATAAAAGTTCTGCCACCTCGCGAATTTTTATTCTTTCAGTAAAACGTGGAACCGTGTGGAAATACATCATTGTCAGCTATATTGTCACTTAGCCAGGAATCTGTTCCTAAAATTCCTTCACATGTTACTCGTCGTCTGTCCTCTCAATGTATCTACTTGACTTTTTCCAAACCCTCATCTACGAGGAGTTACCATGGTCTAAATATTTCAACCTTTCATTGCCCGCGCTGATTCCTTTGAATACAGCTTTTTTCCATCAACAGTTGAAGCCTGGAATTGATTGCCGGGCAACATATGTTCAGTACCACTGAAACAATTCCCCGCAAGCTTGTTTATGATTGTTTCAATGTTTGTTGTTCTTCGCACTCCTGGAATAGCTTTATTGAATAAATAACTAAATAAATAAATAAATAAAGTGCACGAGCATATTTTTTTATTTCGCCCCCGTCATAATGCGGCTGCCGCGGTCGGGCTCAAACCCGCCACCTCGAACTGTTGATCTGACGTTTGACCACTTCCGTAGTGTCATCTAGATCCTACGGCGCGCTTTAATGCGGTTCTGCTTCTGCACACCCTACATGAGTTTTCCGCTTGACAAATTCGCACGTTGTTTATTTTTCAGAAATAGAAAGGTACCATACGCTCCCTTTATCTTAAATATATCCCGTTTGCCCGCAACCACTGTCATGTCTACAGTAGCAGCGTTTCCTTGTGTTCTTACATAGCCTTTTCCCTATATCCTCCCTCCATCCCTATGTATGGAAACTGCTAGTGAACAGTTACAAGACTGGTTATTCACTCGCACCGCGATTGCGTCGGTTTCTGGCTCTCCTCCCCCTCCTCTCTACCATTCTATCTAGCTTCCCTGTGGACTTGCATGTTAGCAGAAAGGTGAGCGTTGCAATTTCTGCAATGTGTTGGGAGGGAACGGATAATTACAGCTGTCAAGAGGTTAATATGGTGACGTCCAGGGAGCTCTAGAGGGCATTGTGCACAATCGACGTGGTGCAAAGGTCCAGACAACTTTGTGGAGTCGCCTTTCCTCCCAGGCACTCCTGTCATGTATATACACGCTCTGAACCACCCCTGACAGGGTGTGCCAGGCATCAAGAGTAGTAGCAGCAGCAGCAGCAGTGGAAATGTCGAAAGAAGAGACAAAGAAAGCTTCGCTGTGAAAAGCACAAGTTGCGCTTGCGCAACTACGTGCCACTCTTCGCGGTATCAACACCTACTTTCACAGGCAGTCCTGCCGAAGCCAGATACTTTTGTCGGTTAGTTTGATTCCCGTTTCGAGTGTTCGCAGGGGCTTTGCGTCTGCCGTATTAGGAACCCCACCTAGTGGCTAATTAGAGCAAACACCACATTAGGCAGTTTTGATATTTCCAGGCAAGTCAGCTGCGCTAAGATAAATATTCAATGTGTTTGTAATGATGCCGATTTTCAAACTGCACTACAAGAGCTAAAACATAGAGCGTACAGCATGTGCACATTTCCTCCGATTACAGGTCTTCGTGAACTCAGTGCATCTTCAAAGTTTCTGTGGCCGAAGACGGCAACTGTTGGTGCAGAAGTGAGATACACTAAGGTGAATTTTTCTTTCGTCTCTTTGTTTTTGCAGCAGGAACGGTATTCTGCTAACATCATCTTTCTTCCCGAGAGATGACCAACTGTGGTAGTAAAAGTGTAGGGCTGTTTTCTCTACAGCAGATCACTCTTCTTACAGATGGAAGAAGGCGCGGATTCATAGATTCATAAGGCAAGGTATGCGCAAAGTGGAATGCCATGAATTCGGTGAACAAAGACGAAAACGAATCGTTCTCTCATGAAATTCTGCAGACGAGTCACAAAGCCATATAACTGCCAAGGAACACTAAAAAGCTTTGATAGAGGAATAAAAAGGCACGTCGGCTAGTTTAGACAATAGGAAAAAGACAGGGTGATAAAAAGCCTACGCACCCTGTTAAATCTCTTTTAAAGAAAAATGATGGCAAAATTTGACCAAATTATGGCAGAAAATAGCATAAAATGAACAGGACAAGAAACAGACAAAAGGCATAGTCCGTACCAATGGGAAACGGCTGATGGCAGCAGGAATGGAGAAAGTACAATTAGGTATCTTTCAGTGACCACTGCTACACTTTGCCTCGAAGCAATCATGATACTGTAATGAAACACGCAAGCCAGCGACCAGTTAGAGGCAAAGAAAGTAACAGCCTAGATTTTTAAATCCTCGACATAATGTAAGAGAAAGCTATGCAAACAACGTATCTAGTGCGCGAAGCGAAAATATAGCGAATGCGCGTACTTTTGTTTGACCCCAGTTGTGTAGATTACACGTACACTCTTATAAAAAAAAATATCGCAGTAGTTACTACTTATTCTTACACCATTTGTTACTTTAATAAAACTGCGGTTGGTAACGATAGAGTTAGTAACATTAATGACTAAAATACGTAGTTAATGTTACTAATGGGTCTCAGCTACCAAATCCGATCCCAGTTAGCACCATCGCAGTAATTGTTTTTATTCTATAAAACATGCGCCGTAGCTCGTCGGGTACACGTAGCAGTGGAGAGTCGGTTTGAATCAGCTGGTGCTGTTTTGGAATTTGTAGATGATACCCATTAGTAACAGAGACAACCTTGTATAGTTGGTAATGTTTCTAACCCTATCGTTACCCATTGCAGTTATAGCAAGTTAACAAATAGTCTTACATTATCTAATAACGTAACAAACTTTTTTTAAAGAGTGCACCTGGTATTTCTATTCACTGTGAGTTAATGCGATAAAATTTGATTCTGCTTCGTTCAAACGAGATAAACATATGACTGCCGCTACCGTTTGATTTCTGCTAGTTCAATAATAATAAGGCACTTGTTTACAACGCACATGATTTTTAGGACAAATTGGCTGGTCGTGCGTTGGTGATCCCTCCTCACATTCAAAAACAATTTTTTACGACACTATTAGTAAAATCGCATGCTAGCAAACTGTGATGTCGGTTATGGTATTACGGAAGCTAGCCGGCGAATTAAAAAGCAAAATGAACTTGTGAAAGAAAAGCTTTGCGAATGCGGCCCCTGAGCAACGTCTCTGGTGCAAATTTAGTCCCCACCTGACTTCAAGTAAGTAGTTCGGTGATTTACACGCATAATATTGCATACAATAAGGGCTACCCTTTTTAAAAACCAGTGCACACGTTGTTTCTCCCGTGCACTATGTTTTTCTCGTGATCTTGCTATTCTCGTACCGCATGCGTACAACTACATATGGACGAGCAACAGCAATCAATATGTCTGACGGGTAGGCAACTCTGAGTGCGCCTATTCTCTCTGGCGCAGTTCGTACAGCTTGCTTTCTTCCGGCCACCCACGAACATGTACGCAGTTGATTTCTGTGAGTTTTCTCATCAGGCTTTACATATTTGGCCCGTCGTATGTCTTACCATCCATCGTCTGTTCAGTGCAAGATACAAGCATTTCTCTTTATATAAACAGTGTTCATCGCATGTCTGCTCTGAGCATACGTACATAGGCGTTTGAATCTCAGCGCGCCAGACGCAGAACTCTTTGTCGGTCCGGGTTCTCATGCAGAAATGAAGGAAAGTTTGCCTAGAAGAAAGACGAAAACCTTAGCAAGTTTATGTTTGTGCTGGTATGCTTGTGTCGTAGCGGTTGGACAGGTTTCGCCCTTTGGAGGCTTGTCGCCTTTTCATTCCTCACTACCTCGTGCAAAATCTTCAGGAACTTACATAGAGTTGGCCTTATTGACATCAGCAATATGTGTTTCAAAATGTATTTCATATTTATTACTGCAGTATTCTTAAGCAGCCCTTTACTCGGCATTCCGCGGCTTATCTACAAATTATCCCGGCCTCACAAATGCATGCATATACGCTTTTACCCTCGGCACCTGTGGGAGACGTAAAATCACTTAGTAATTACCAAGCCCTAAAGCAGAGCTACAGGTATTGTTCAAAACATTGCGGCCATGACGTTTTTCGGGCGACTACAATTGGTCCCGGCTCATGCACCTTACAAAAGCACAGCCTTCGAGATTGATTTGTAATACTCGGAGGAATTTATCACTGGGGCGCTGATATTAGCATCACATATAGCACAGTGGTTTAGAGCGTCCGGATCCCAACCGAAGATCGCAGCAGCGGCATACGTTTGAATCTGCCGGCCCGGCAGGCAGTTACGAAGACGGACTTTGGAGTGACGGAAAATGTTGACAGTCACAGCGAATCCAATTTGCATATCTGATCGCCTGTCAAACTTAAAAAAAACAGTAACAACAGAACAAAAGAGTTGTGGTTGAGTACAAGTTTGTGCTATAAGGAAGCATACAGTTCCCTACAGAAACTGTCCGAGAGATGTCTGCCGCTAGTGCATATGGGATCTGCAAGCATATAGTAACTCAACCGGCATGGTAATGATGATTATAGTATTTTTCACATGGTATGGGTTCTTAAGTCTTCAAACGGATGCTAATGCTAATGCTAAACGAATGCTCTGAAAATGAACAATCAGTCGCAAAAGATTGCAACAATATATGAAACATTTCGCTATGCTTGTGTATGTGCGCCAATTATTGTTGCCGTCTCCATTAAGAAAAACAGGATTGCTTCGAACTTTACGACAATAAAGGCAGATGAGGCGTAGTAAATAAAGTACAAGAAAGTCTGCAACCACAAGCACGAAGATCAGACAAATCCGTCTACTATACGTCCCTCCCATGGCTCCCGTATAATCTCCGCGTGAGAGTTTCCGCTAGTAATTCTCCTAGCAGACTCTATGTAAGAGGACGGGGCTATTCTAAGCGGACGACTCTATTCTAAGAGGTCACAAATCACGAAACAGTTGCTGAACATGAAATGACCGCGTTATCCAGGCGTCTTTCACTTTGATTGAGCAAGAGGTAGAATTCCTTCATGTAGGCTTAAATCAAAATCTAGTTGTAACCAAAGCATACGGCAGCATTCATATTCGTCTTTTCTATTTCTTTTACCTTCTCTCTTTCCACAATTGTATGTGAGGTATGAGAAAGAGGAGGCAAAAGTGAACACTGCCTAAATGTTTGTATGACACGTGTTGCGTGAGCGCTGGGGCGTTAGCCTAATTTATTTTATTTGTAGGTTGGAAAATATCATATTGTGAGAATACGAATTGGACATGCCGAATATCAAATGGAATATTGAATAGTCATGAGCGGACGCATTTATTTATAGCACCAACGTTTTATTCGTTATAATTTGGCCCCGCGCTTGCACAGACTAGCGCAAAAGAGGCAGAAATTTTATCAAGGACAATTCAGATCGATTTAAACTCAATATCACTAATTCTCAGTTATCGGAGTCCCCACAGCGGTTGTTGCGGAATATTTCATTAGTTTTGATATTGGAAAATACCAAATACCTCATCTTCAAATAGGAATACGAATAGTTATTGCGTAAGATTGAATTTTTAGGCAAAATTCGAATGTTCGCGTACTCTATTTTATTTTAACGCGCGAGTTCATGCCAGCTTGCCTGTTAGTCCTTTATGTTTTTTTTTTTCAATTGATATTAAATTGAGAGTAAGCACTCCGCGTTTTCGCTTTGTTACTGTCCGCTGTGTTGCAGTCTGCAGTTATAATGGAACACTTACTATCCCAACTTTGACTTCTTGTATGAGGTCGCTGGGATAAGTGCATTTCTTTTGGAGCTCGCTCTGTCATCACCTTATGGTTTACTTTTGTACACTGAGTAGTGTCTTTCGAATTGCTTATTTGTGCACTAAGCCTTAAACTCCTTTGAGTCTCATTATAACTCATTTTTCGGCAAATGTCTGACGCTGGCTGCATGGCCTTTCCGGAACCGAAGGAGCAGGTGAGGTATGCTACTACCAGCACCCAATGAATCGTGACATGGTCAGAGCGCGACAATTTGTTGCCCTCGAGCATCGGTTGGGGCGGGGCGTTGTTTTGGGTGCTCACAGAACACGGCCACGAGAAAACACTGCCATATCCCAAATTCACTTCCGGCTTTCTAGCACCGACGGTATACACATCGAACAAAAGATCATTTCTGTTCCTACCGTTGCAGCCGTAGGTGAACGCTTTCTGGTGTCCTTTCCGTAACATGCGTTCTTTTTTTATGTGGTCTAAGGAACAGCGCTGGTTGCTGTTAATCGCTTTGAGTAGCAGAACGCGTTCGTTATTCAAGCTAAACGTCGGCGAACGCCGACTACTGCAGCAACGACAGGTTCGAGCCGATGTCGGTCAACACATTCGAGAGGATGATCTCCGGCTTCTAAATTTACGCCTCGCTCAATGTACTCTTCTTTTTTTTTCTATCCTAAGAGCCGACCAGACCTTTGTGCAAGCGCGCAACGAACCGTGCCCTAATTATCTGCATCAATTTGCTCGTTTTACTGTAATTTTGTGATTTCCTTTTAGTTCTTTGTCTCTCTCTCTCTTCTATCTGCGTCTGTGTTTGTGTGCTGGTATGTTTTAGTGCATTTGTGCGTCTGTGCGCGCGTGCTTGACATGGGCACACGTTCGTTTGCGCTAACACTACACGGTAAAGCGTTGCTTTCTTCTGGCCCATCTTCCAGACTAGGTGATCGATGCGACTCTGGTGCGTGCGCTGATGGAGCTCGTATCCAAACATCCTTACTTCAAACGAACTTCCACACAAAGCTAAATATGCTTAAGTGATACTTATGAAGAATGATTTCTTTGTGCAGTTTTCGTAAGCAATTGCTTTATTTTTGAGAGCTTCCTAAGCAGCCCCTAATTAGAGCACCCGCTTTCGTCTACATATTTTTTATGGTAACTCTTATGCGGTTTTATGTGCATAGTATTTTCAAGTAAATGTTCTGATATACTTCGGTCAGGATGTAGGCCTCTCACTAATTGCATCCGAGCGCCGTACGTCAGTTTCAGGTAAAAGCAAGCACCATTTTGGTGTCGCGGCTATTTTACGTGACATTTATTTATTTTTCTATATGTTTACGTACTTTCCGTATGCTTCACCGCGTAATCGTACTGTATAGAGGCAAAGCTGACTTTCAAAAACCACCATTATGCAACGCGTCATGCTTTCCGAGCTTCGAAGCCATTGGCGAGGATTACAAACACGGAGTCGGCGCGATTGCTACCAACAGCGAATTGTTTAAAAAGAAAAGACAGAGCACAGAAAAGAAAGAAGCTTGGTAGAGAACGTCGAAATAGCTAGGCTTAGCATTGCCGGGGTAGTGGCTACGGCTGCCAGCGGATCTGCGCGCGAGAGCTCCTATTCGAGGTGGCGAGATAATCAAGTGGCCGCGGTGGTAGCTTACATCCCTTCGATAAATGCCGTTCGGGACACGCGGTCATGGCAAAAAGTGCGGAAAATCGTACAGCGAAGGGTTTTTGCGTCCAAAATTTCAGACGTTCTTATAGAATAATTCTATACGAGGTACCGTGGCGGTGCCACGAAAACTTCGGAATCATCGCGCATGTCCGAAAAATCGGGCATCTGGAAAATCGGTCGTTGACTGCAGTGGCATAACCCTACTGCAAACATTTCATTGCCGTGAAAAGGCGTAAATACCAAACTTTTGCGTAGTTGGCGCAAACGACACTTGAGTAGGCGCTGCCAGGAGCAGGCAAGTCGAATTGGAGTAAAACGGTGCAAATGGTGGAGTTGGATCACCACTGCCTATGTCTACATTAATAAGGCTATCCTACGCTGTTCAGTCAACAACAGGTTTTGGGAAGCAGGAAAATTTAAACAGGTTGGTCCTGCCAAAGTTGGCCATTAACCAGTGCGAATGTGTATGACGCACCTTTGCGAGTTGAAAATTGTTTAACATATAGGCTAGCATTGATGTCCTTAATGTTTCTGGCAAATAAAAGAATATTCTTACGTATCTGAACGCGGAAATGTCAGATGGTGTATTTCACGGGCTTTATTTCTCTGTTTTCTTTTTTGTGCAGTATGAACGCTTGTGAATTATAAAGTTTTGGCTGCTAACTCGATGAGTACTCAAAAGTCCGTGTTGTTCTCTTCCATGAAGTGCTCCACGCATTTGTTGGAACGGATATTCATGGGTGCTTATCTTGCAATAAACCTACAGTCGCAGTACAGTGCTCGTGTTGTTAATTTTGTGTTACGCCGTTCTTTCAAAGTGCGCTGCAATGTCCCATCATGGTGTAAACGCTCAAAATTAAACTCATGGGAATTTTCATCTATTTTGAAATTCTGTAGTCGAATTCTTTTTCATGAGTTCTATAACGGTATCACTTTGGTTGTGTTTTGAAATGATAAAGAAAACAGACTTGCTCTGAATTGTTTCCAAGTAGATAAAAATCATTTTTTTTGTACAGATCCCATAGTACACAATCGTATTTAATTCTGGCAGAATAATTGATGTATACACTAAATGTTAAACACGGGAGGATGCATACTTCAACCTGCGACGACGTAAAAGTTTCCTAAAAGTTGAAATGCAGAAGCTTGAAATTTGGCATTTCCATTGAAATTTTCGCTTATCACATCAAGGTATCTTCAAGCACTCACCTTGGAATGAAGGATCAGGATCAAGAAAATAAGGAAGTGTTCCAGGACTTTTCTTCTTTTTTATTCGAGGCATGACAGAGTTATCAGAATTAACCTTCATAGTGCGTTCATTGCTCCAAGATAGAATACTATCGAGTGCCGCATTACGTGCTCATTGGCCATCGCATGCTTTTACCTCGGTGAAGGCACACACACGTCCGCGAAAAGATGTATTTGAACTGGCTATGCGTTACGTTGACAATGCCATTGCAAAGAATGAAGAAAAGGAGTGGCCCGTGAGGGGTGCCCAAAGGAACACAAGATGAAACTGAAAGAACATCACTTGCTCGCCCATCCGCTACCGCGTACTGGTGAGACCACGTGAGTAATGAGATATGCATATAGCTGAAAGCGTGGTTGACTAATAAGTTGAAGTTTATATATCAGTTTGATATGGGAAACAAGTGAAATGCTTTAGTGAATTCTGACAATATAACATTTATTTTAGCTGATTTGTCAAGAAAGAATAAAAACAAACGAATTACGGCTAAGAACTATGTGACTGCAGATAATCCTCACTGGAAACCATGCGATACCGGTGATAAAACATTGCTATCATCTTGAACTGTTTTAGTTAACCTGTCCACAGCATGCTCAAGCGTCTTACGTGAATGGGATATTATTTATATTGGGTGATATTTTCTTTCTATGAGAATATATCTATTTTAAAAACAGGCATGACACGTGTCATTGCCAATCCTGTAGACGATTAGCTGAACTAATGGATGCTTGAAAAATTACAGAAGGGAACTTCGCTAGTGATTCAGCATAACGGCGGAGGAAGGCGTGCTGTATATTATTGGTCCGCGAGACTATATAGCCGTCACTCTAGCAGCAAATTTACGAAACCTTGATATGATACCGCACCTTCAACATGAAAGAAAAAAAAAACAACTTGGTTACCACGTAATTGCAGGAGGACATAGACTAAATTAATGCCGTAATCGAGAGTAGATGTACGCATGAAATGGGTACACGCAAACCAGATTGGTTGGAGATGATACTAGCCACAAGCTTCAAATGGGTAGAGTGCATGTTCGCAACCGCACGCCGCACCACAGCACACGAACCTATTTCGAACTGAATCTCATTGCAAGGGGAGATTCGGCCAAACAGCCATCCGCAGCGCTCCGGACGCTGCCGGCTTGGTCACGCAGAGTGGCGCCATCTCTCGAGCCCCTGAATTGGGGGACCGATCGCATTCAACAGGCAACCCTCTCTCAGCGGTAAAAGATCACAATCAAATGTTTGGGGCCCTCTATGTGGCCGTTCAACGCCACTATTGGAAATAAGAAATAAAACATCGGCGTACATCAGTGACGTTGTGAGCAAACATTAGAGAGAACTCGGAAGCAAGATTTTTTTTTTTTAGCTGTTAGGCCAGTTAGTAGCGTCTGTCGTGCGGTCCTGCACAAACGGTTGGGGACCAGAGACTGCATTTTCTTAAGTTTTGACTTTTAACCCGGGTGATTTCGTTTTCTCATTTCTTTGCATCCGCGGATAGCTTTCGCGACTGTCGTATTGGGCGGACACCTAAGCGTGATGCATCATGAGTTCGCCCAGAGGAATGGAGGTCAAACGCTCTTCTCAATGTTGACTACAAAATCTTCACAGTTGTCGGTCGCCGCTTGGGAAGCCTCATGCCTTCATTTATAGGGCACCATCAGGCACGCTCGACACTTGGCAGAGAGATACACAGTCTCTCGTGCGTTACGCGTGACATAAGGACGTACACGCTGACCAGGTCAGCACGAGGTCCCTTGGCTTCAATAGATCAGTAAAATTTATTCGATTGCCTTGAACATAGCTACATATTTAATGTACTGACGTCGTTTGGCTCATCGTCAAATGTTGTTTAACTTATAAGGAATGCCTATTCAAATATCTGAAGTATATTGTTTCTTGATGGTCGTGAAAGTGCACCATTTCCTGTTACTCGTGGTGTTCGTCAAGGAAGCCCTCTATCCCCAATACTCTTTTTGCTCAGGGTGGAGCCATTTCTGCGCTCGGTCTTGAGAAACCCTTACGTGCCGGTCCCCCGCTGCCAGGTAGCGGTGTTGTGAAGGTTACAGCCTTCGCAGATGACATCACATTATATCTCAGGAATATAGACAGCTTATGCGGCAGCTTCGAACTTTCACTGACTACGGGAATATTTCAAGTGCTGCACTAAATTTCTCAAAGTGGTTGTGTTTTGTTCATTGGTACCTCACAGACATGCCTAAGTCCCTTTTAGGTCTCCAAAAGAGCGATTCTATTCGTATTTTAGGCCTTGATTACACCTATGATGGCATATTAAACTCTGTGTGACTCTCAATTCTTGAAAATGAAACGCAAAATAGTCGGGATGTTCAAGGGTATAATTTACCCCTATTAGAAACGAAGTACTTTGCACAGTGTGCATTTTGCGACAGTTTGTCACAACTGATGGTGGCTGTACAACGTTTGTCACCTTGTACAGCCACCATCACGGGCTACTAGGTAATTGCAGTTCCTTCTTACTCTCCGATTTGTGCGCCGCCCGCAGGTGAACTCGCCTGCTATTCCGTTGGCACAAAAATTCGTTGCTACCAGGCGTACTCTTAAATCACGGACCACAAGTGTTAAATGCGCCAGCATTTTTCTCTTCGGCCGTGGCATTTTATAGCCACGTACAACAGGTACGTACTGATGTCCACGTTCTCAAAAACCGTGTTGTAGATACAAGGTCAGCCTTATGGCTTCCTCTAGTTTCACCAGTAGGCCGCGCATGTTCCAATAATGTGTCGTGGGGTGCGGTAATGGCGCCATTTCTGCCTGGCCACCTACGCGACTTCATGTGGCGTCTAGGGTGTCAAGTTCTCCCAACGCGTGACAGACTAGAGTGGTATCTTCGCTTTCTCCTATTTGCCCATTTCAAGAATCCAACAAGCCTGTGCTACTGCAATGCGTCTTTAGTAGGTTATTTTGGAGGCCCGTGCATGCTGGTTTCCGTGGCATGGGAGCTAACCGCTTTATTACATCTGGTCACTGCTCACGTGGCCGCTTCGCGCGACATATAATTGCAGCAGGGGCCTTTTGTCTATGGCCTAATGGGTGCGAGGCAGTTGCCGCGGGACATCATCGCTGCGCTTTCTTTCTACTTCTGGAGAGGCTCTACTTTGCCCTACTGTCGTTTTTGTAAGAGGAGTTGTTCTGTCTCGGGGAAGAGGAGTTCCTTCGAAAGCGATCGTGCCGTTTCCTGTCAGTTGCTGATGAACGCGTATGGCTTAATTTTCGACCAGCCTGCTTCTTGTAGCCAGGCAATCAAATCAAAAGTATTCGCTGTATGTACATATATATATATATATATATATATATATAGGTGACCATGATTTCTGTGTGCTCTCGTATGCATCACCATCCTTGTATATACATATCTCATAGCATCGCTACAAAATGATGCAAAGCCTCCTTATCATTGTACCTAACCATTGTGTACACTGTATATATTCAACATCATTTTTGTAATGTGACAATTATGTGTAACTGCGCGTTCCTGCGGGTCTATGCGGTTATACGTTAGTTAGTGTGGACTTACATACTTCTTTAAAAACGTGACGTGCGTGCAGTGCCTCGTACTTTGTATATGTTATCGTCCCGGTGGAATTGTGCTGTCATTGTGACTCAATCTTTGTATCGTCTTTTCTTGGAATAAGTATTGCCCCAAAAAATTGTTCTCGCTATTTGCCTGAATAAGGGCACTGGCTCTTGGCTCAAGGTCACTTGAAGGGCGCCGACGAAGGAAGCTAAAAGCACTGGATGCTTAAAAACACACTATGGATGTGGTGCGCTACTTTTGTCGGGTCAACTATGGACCTATCTTTATCTGAAAGCTGGCTCATTTGTTTCTCTTGGTAACGACTGGTACTCCATCACTGTTGGGAGTTATCGTTATGGAATCTCGGTAA
Source organism: Dermacentor andersoni (assembly GCF_023375885.2). NCBI lineage: Eukaryota > Metazoa > Arthropoda > Arachnida > Ixodida > Ixodidae > Dermacentor > Dermacentor andersoni. The sequence goes on from NC_092823.1 coordinate 81,518,822, forward strand.
AGAAGGTTGAAAAATACTTATTTGACCGCCTGATTGATTCACGCACCGAAGTGGGAAAGCCACTCGGGCGGCCTGGCAAAGCACGCTGATTTCTAGCTCGCTTACCCTTGTGTTTCAAATGTACAATGTTCCTTATAACCCAAGGAGTATATCTGGCTGTTTTTGTTTACCTCGGCCGGGAACAAAGATGACGTTCCATAAGAAGCAGATGCGCTTGAATTAATCCCAAAGGAGCGCCGTTTCCATGCTGTCAAAATCAAGAAAACGCTCCTGAAAGTAATGTACTACCCCAATGCCAAATCTTTTATCCTCCAATCAAAACATTAAAAGGAAGCGGTGTATCTTATACGAATGAGACCAGTGGACTATTCTTCGTATTAGCCTTCAGGTACTAAGACTACTTTTGATGCCCGATTAGCTCGCCTATCGGTATATTTATTTGTGCAAAGCTTAAGCACTTGTTTTTTTTTGCATAATTAATTTTGATGCGTCATGCAGTGGGCTCCGAAAGAAGCAAATATTTTTGTTTAACGTGTAATAAAGGTAGTTTTCTTTCCGGTATGTGAAGAAAGCCTAGAATATATGAAAGATAGGAAAGTCACACGACTGTGTGCTTGCGGTCTGAATCACAACGCTTTCAATCGCGTCAAAAAAGAACAAAGAGGGCAACCTTGCAATGTTGTATCACGTAGGAGTGCTAGATGCACAGGAAAACAATAGTATAGCATCTCCGAAAATTCTCACGACTTCTTTCGATTTCTTTAACGTGAGGTAGCCAACCAGACTGGCTGGTCAACATGCCGGCCTTCTTTTCGTTTCTTTCACGCATACGTCGACTACTTGTGGTAAAGCAATAAATGTTTTCAGAGTTGTTTGAGAAAAATGCGTCTTCAGTGGAAGGAAGTATAATGATGTTTACGCTGGCGTTCGCAAGGGCCTAGACAAACAATCATAGATGTGGCTAGGATAAGACAATATGGTCGTGTACTTTACTAGCCGAATTTATTTTTACACCAATAGTTGGCGGTATTCTTGCTTCCTATAAGTGATTGCTGAGGTGGACTAATTAGGTGAAAACACAGAATCAAGGACGTTGCCAACCCCGTCAATGTTGGTGCACTGAAAATTATTTCGCGAATTTATTATTTTAGGCCCTTTACGTTCCTGCAAGCACAGGGTAGCAACGAAATGTATTCTTACTATTACCTTCTTTTAGTTGGTTCTCTATATATATCTCCTTTCCTTTGACAAAAAGAAAGCTGGGCGGAATAACTAATTGGAAGTTATAAACCCAAGAACATCATCAGAGATTCAATGCAAGCATATTAAATACATACCTATCTATAATTGAAATTCATGAAATTCCTTCATGTCTTTTTAGTGTTTAGTATGCCGGATGTTTTGCTGCTGAAAAGGGTACATTGTGTCTCATGATGCATTTAGTGCAATCCAGTCAATTTCGTCCCGTTGTGCAATTGGTACAATGAAGTGCATTTGATTCCGAGGTGCATTTAAAGCAATCAAGTGCGCTTCGCTCCATACTGCTACACCTATGGGCCGAACAAACGCATGTCGCATAGTGGACGACAGCGAAAAAGCGTAAAAGGAGGCAAAGATGTGGTCGTGACTATTTCATGGGATATTTCAGAGGAAACATGACTCGGAAGTGCTAAAGGCTAGATGAAATGGGTCTCCTACTGCTCGCGCATGAGCTACTGCTCATGAGCTTACTGCTCGCGCATGGCCATATCGCTGGTTAATCGAAAAACAGACCTAATAAACGCAACGCGGCCGATTTTGTTGACCCCGAAAAATGCTTCCTTTTGTAAGTGACAGATAGGCAATAATAATTCTATGTGTGGTAAAGCAGGATGGGTGCTTTCGTGTTAGTACTCCCTTCAGACACGGACAGAATTTCGTCCTCAGGAATAAGTATTGGAAAGCGTAACACACTTGTCGTGATGGCTCAAGTCACGTAGGGAGACAATTTCGCGCGAATTGACACCCCGGAACTAAAGAGCTCATAAATGCGGCAGAACGTGATCCGGGAAGGCTGAACTGCGCACCGCAAACAGACGAAGAGGGCGCACGAGGCAAGACGAAGCACTAGCTCCCAACAAGGTTTTAGTGAAACGATATGCGAATGTATGTGCAAACTAGAGCTGCATGCCCACGCGAAGTGGTTCTCCTTAGCGAACAGCAAATAAAAACAAATAAAAGCAAGGAAAACGGCTAAGAACGGTACAGAAGCCTTAAAAGCCGTAGTTCCAACATGCTCGGGGGGATCGGCAACGATCGGGAAGGTTTCATAACTCTATTACTGGGAGGAAGTTAGCAAGATGTAAAAATACTAACACTTAAATGAAAGCAACTACAATAGAGATATCTGTTTCTGGAACAGGGTCGTTCTGAACGAACAATGGGATTATTAAAAGGAAGTGTTTTCGAAGAATCAAATGACAAATCAGATTACCAAAGAAATAGATAGGATTTTGTTGCTGCTATGTCGAGAGCCGGAGTGTCCGCTTCTTCCTAGTTATCTACGCCCACTGGTCCCTTTAAAGAGCGTCTACGGCACTTGGCTACTGTATATGTTTATTTAAATGCTTTGACGGAGCCATGGTTAGAGCAAGGTTTTGAACAATGATGTCATCACGGTTTGACAATGCTTTGTCTGAAAAAAACATGTGCGCCGATCCCTGCTTTAGAACAGCCTAAAAACGTGGATACAATGCGAATTAAGGCGGTCCGCGGCGGTAAAGTGATGCACGCGAGCGCAGATGTGAGATTCGTCGTCAACATGCAGTAGTTGCAATGCTGCGTCTTCATTGCGTCGTCATCACTTAATTGCCTTCATGTCATTTGGATCCGGCTTTCATTATCATGACATATTCATCCTTCGATCGTTTTTATTGTTTTGCTGTGACTGTGTTGGCACATCGGCGTAATGACGCCGTCTTCGAGCCCTAGTTGTAATGCCGTCGTAATATCGTTGTCGTCATGCTGTTATCCTCATTCCTGCACCGTCATTCCTTTCGTCACATGGTCGCCTTCATTCCGTCGTCGTAATTCCATCGGCTGCAGCTTATCTCGCCGTCATCATCACACCGTCGTCTCAACTCCAGCGTCGCCATCTCAAGGGGTCATGCAGTGGTCCTGACACCATTCGTATTCACACCACGGTCTTCGCGCCACAGTGGTCGCAGCATCGTTGTCATACCTTCGTCCTGCCACCGGCGTTGTCATTCCATGGTTGTCACGTAGTGGTCGCCACACTAGAGTACCTCGTTCTCGGGCATTCTGTGCTGCCACACGGCACGCAATTCCACTCACCCGGCCTCTTTCAACCGAAGCGGCAGGTGATCAAATCCGGCCAAGCGTATTGTCTGCCGTTACATGCAGGAAGTGTTGGTTTCGCGTAACCCTAACCACCACGAACCTAGTGCCATCTACACGACGCCATGCTGTCATTGGCCAAGTGTTCACCAGACGAGTTGATCTTGCTACTCGCAAGCACATCTCATACTCAAGTAAACATTAAGCCTGTACTATCTGTAATGGGTGCCACCAATGCGGCTGAAGAAGCATTGAAACAAAACACTTGCCCACGCGCACAGTTGCGCCCTTCATGTCTTTCAGAAATCATTTGCGTGCCGCAGAAAATCACAAAGAATGGTGTCAGCTTTAATTTTGTTTACTGCATTATTTGATCACTACCTCCCGCAATGCTCTACAGAGCTGCAGAGCACGAATCGATCTGATTGAGCCACCACCGCCGATGCAGTATATGAATCAGCGCAGGAAATAGCCGTGTTTTGAGGTTTAGTAACACGTTAACTTGTGAAGTCCGCGTTGTCGAAAATATTCCGTCACCAATTTACTTCGTAAAAGCTTTCAGAGTCCAGATGTTTTTTTTTTCTTCTTTTTCTGAGAACTGAACTCCATCGATAACTGCCTTCGCCAAGAACCAAACATGAACGTGCCAACGAAGTCGCCATACATATTGTCGACTGCTTTCCTTTTAACTGTCTCTCTAGAAAGGCTTACTGTCTGTGCGTATTTTTGATGCCGATATCTTGTTTTTTCACTCACTTCCTGATATCGAGGACCTGAGATGGCACCACCATTCGTAAGCGCAGAGCCGTGTTGTAAAGGCAGGATACCTGAAATGACAGCGGTGCGCAGATGCCGTGTTGCCGCCTGGGGCGCTCGATTGAACTTTTCTTGCGGCAGTGAGATAAAAAATAAATGAATAAAAGAAAACGGGCAACGCACTCTTTCATCCAGACTTCGATGTGGACGAAGATGCAGCCAGAATCGCACGCACGTCAATGTTCCTTCACTACGACAAGCTTCGTTCTCCAGCTCTTCGGATGGTTTCAATGGATGGGAAAGGACGGCTTCCTTTTAGGCTGCCTCCCCAAAAAAGTACTGTCGCCACATTTCTTTATTATCATTTTTATGATGCTCTGTTTAGTTCTCAGGAAGGAGCGACAGAAAGAAAAGCAGGGTGGTTAACTACTTTCAATTTATTACCCTCAGTTGGCGAGCACGTGAATTCGTTAAGGCTAGTCTTCTGGTGTCTAACCGACTGACGAGCTTTCAGAGAGAAACAACGGAAAATCAGGCTGCTGTATGTCGTCCGCAAGCCAATGGCAATGCCGAGCTACGATCGCGATTGCGAGAGCAGTCATGCACAAGTAACAGCACAGACAAAGGCAACGAGAGGTAGCCTCAGTAGGCGATCGATCAACGAGAAGAACAAAATGGTGAAGCGAAGAGCTGGTGTAAGGGCGGAATAAACAAGAACGAAAGTACCTTAGTCATGCGGAAATCTCTTGGTGTTCTCGTTTTTTCATCAGTATAAAAAAAACACAGACTAATACCTAACCATTGCATTGTTGTGCATTGAGGCAAATTGCGCAAGCTGCGGTTGGTGTTACATTTAGAGTATAAACATTTGTAGAGACCACCAAATCATGCGATATTTTAGATGTCAGGTAATGCCAATAACTCCCATATTCGTTGCGTTTTCCGGCAAACTCCACAATCATTGCATGTCGCTATACGCATCATCCGACCACGTAAGAAATAAAGGCAGAATGACCAGGTAATGTTGTCCATCGCAATGACTTGGCATAAGTGCCACCGAATGGCCAGTCGGACGCATTTCATGGCGTCTACATGAACGTTTAGACCCCCTCACAGTCTACGATTTCATGTTGATTTCTTATTGCGTGATAGTGCACGTGAGCTGATGGATTGGTAAATCTGAGCAGCGTTGTTTGACTAGATGGCGCCAAACTATTTCAGGTTTTAAAATATGACCGTCATCCTTTATCTTATTTTTAGTTTTGATTGCTGCAGAATAGAGTCAGCCGCTAGATACAATTTATCTCTGATATGCTCTTTTAAGAAATCAACAGCAACTACTAACATAGATCCCTCCTGTTTGCAAATCACCGAGTTTCTTGCCTCCTGACATTATTCTATGAAGGGATGTCTAGACAGGAAGTTCTTTACTTGCGGCCCCTCAAAACGTCTGGATGTATTTTTTACTTTTTTTATGAAAGGTTGCCTGCTTGCAGAACTTTTGCGGTTGAATTCGCCGAGTGAGATTTCAAAGACGCTGCGAACAAGTTCTTTTGTGTACCAGACACCAGCAAGTGAATCCTTTTATTACCTTGGAGCTGAAGCAGCATTAATCGCCGAAGCACTGTAAACATCAGAACGACCACTACAGATTCTAACTAACGGAGGTTCCCCAATACGGTGTGTCACTACCTTGCTTGAATGCTAGTCGCATTAACGTCAACAGTCATCGTGAGATGTGTTCTCGATTTTGCAACGCTAAACTTTTTTGAAAACCCTCCCAGACGTTCATGACCTTGCTGGCTGGGCGCTGCTGCTACAGTTGTGGCCATGCCAAATAGCTAACTCGTTTCTAAGCGACAGCTATGTCAGTGTTCTTCAGCATGTCATGTTAGGTAATAACTTTCCGTCTGATTTTCTTGTGGTGCCTGTTCATTCCCGCCTTGTTCATCTTGCCGTTTTTCACTATTGCCGCCGTTTCCAGAGGGGGTCTAGATCAGAGGTGCGCAGGAATTATAGTGGGGCGTGCCCATTCTGGAGAATTATACAAGGCCAGGAACGCGCCCACTGGCGCATACTGAGTCGCTAAATCAAACAAAATAAAGTGAATGAAAGAATCTATTAGATATAATTTACCGTTTCATTCTCACAGGGATATGCTTTAGAGATCCCTGTGAGCCGACTTGTATGCATAGGTTTTATACGGATGTCATTTTTTGATAAAAAGAGTAGAGGTGGGCATGCTTGGTCAAGATGTCGGGGTTATTTTAGCGCATTAATTGGTACCTTCATTCGGCGCCACAAAGCACCTAGTGATACCCAGTGTCCCACGTTGGCAGACGACTAGCCACGAGATGTTTGCTGTTCCACAACAAGGCTGTTCGGATATGGCCTCCACAGAAGCACTGACCGAGTTAACTTCGACAGAGAAAGGAAGTGGAAGTACGCCACAGTGCCACGCAAAACATATTCAGAAAGCTCCTGACCACTTGCATGCGTAATTTACTGCAAATGTGGTAATCAGTTCACTATCTTTGAAGTTTACTTTCATATTGGCCATAACGCGCCCTTTATTTTCGCCAAATAAATACAAAATGTCTTGCTAATTTCGGCGAGGACATCGCTGACACCATGCCGGAAGATGTAATGACGCCTGAAAATAGGGGGAAAAGATGACGGGTGAGCAATTATTAGCAACACTTCCAACCAGACCAGGAAAGCAAGAAATTTGTCACGCATCGCAGTTACCATGTCCCCCCACCCCTTTCCACAAAAAAATAAACCTCTTGTAAACTGTATACAGCTACGCCAGGTCACTGAGAAGCATAGAACGCGCTCTGGCACTTAAGATTTTTTTTACAGGAGTAGTGTTTGATCCAAGCGCATTTAACTTCGCACAGAAAGTTTCAATAGTGTACCACTAATTTTCGCTAATTTTGGTATTGGTGGCTTTTATAGCCAGGGCAGTGGGATCAATTCTTCCCCTTTCATTATACATGCTCACGCACACTAGAGTGCTTGCATACATAATTTATTGCGGAAGCCCCACTTACCCATCTATAATGAACTTCACCTACACATCACCCATTAACTTGTCCTTACAGTCACCAAACATAACGAAGCGGCCTCCTTCAGCTCAGTGAGGACACCAGGCGAAACTAATATATCACGCCTGAAAAAGTAAGACGAAAATAGATGAGGGTTTAATAATTATTTGTTAACGGTTTTTAACAAGCCAGAAACATTAAAACTAAAGGACACATTGCACTTCAAATGCTGCCTATTTCTTCAAAGTATAAAATATCTGAAAGGCAGCGTTTTCTGAGGACATTGGAAACCAAGCCAACAGCAGCACTGTGATACTTTCGAACACTCGCTTATAAATTTTTAACGCTGTATGTGATCAATACGCATCTACCAACGGACATAAACTTGGCGTATTGTTCCTCTTATGTGCGCATAATTTGAACTTACTTGTAGTGGTATTTGTACCAGCGCAGCCTGTCTAATTCTGACACCGCTCGTAAAACGGCCAATAACGCTATGGACAATTTGCATACGTTTTCTAGTCGAAAATGCGCATTTAACCCTCCCATTTGGAACATTGCCTACACACTGGCCATAGCACGTCCCTAATTATCCCCTAGATAAAAACTAGGTGCCTTGTTTAGCTTACCGAGGACACCGGAGAAACAAACTACGGATCTCGTAATATCCACGAAAATACATAGAAAAACGAGAGCTTAGTAATTATCTGAGGCAGTTGCATTTAAAGTAGGCAAGTGAAAGTTTCGCGACGCATTGTGCCTAAAAATGTTCCTATTTTCAACGAATTTCGCGTCCGTATCTCGTGTTCTTGCTTTAAGAGTCTGGGAAACATTTAGGTTGACGGCAGATGACACCCTATTAGGCTTCAATGAGCAACATTTTACAAAGGTTGTAATGAACATACACAGAATAAACACGCATTGCCCGTCACTCGGAATATAATTTCGTGCTTTGAATAAATATAAACACTGTGCCCTGCGTATTTAAGAAAGGATACCGGGGGAAAACAACTAAATGCTGTGTATAACGCATAAAAATTCGGAGAGAGCGCCTATAAGGTAACTGTTTCCAGGGCCCACAACCAACTTACACAGTGCAAACTTTCGGTACCGGTCACCAAAAAGGTAGCCTTCAGTTTTTTTTAAATATGAAATATCTGCTGTTTTTGCTCCTTGCGGGAAGCAAGTAATTGTGCAGCTCTTATTGAGAAACAACCTGAATATGCAATCGGCTAAGTCAGAAGTGACAAATTCGTTTGCAAAAAAAGAGAAAATTCAAGACAGTGTTCTATTGGCATTGAAATGGCTCTGCACGCAGGACCAAAGCCATTTTTATCTCTACGATAAGTCGTGATTACACAATGAAATCAAACCTCTAATAGGTTTGATTAGGTTTTTGATAGTGATAACAAACTGAGACTGCAACGCTATGTAGGCTTTCTCTGGGCAGAGGCTAAATAGTTTCAGTATTTAATAAACCACCTATTCCATGCCGTAAGGCACGCCAGTCGTTTGGGGGGAGCGGCTTATTATAATATTTTATGGAGACTACCCCTCGCCCGTAGGTTAAATCTAGCAAGCTGATTGTATCTTAAAACACGGATATGGCGGTCCCAAAAAACTGGCCTTAATGCATGTTGCGCAAGCTGACAGAGTTTGTTAGAGTGGGAACTGCCCAGTGCCAGGCGTTCTCCGCAACGCGAACTTGTATGGCAAATCCCGCGGGTCGTCCGCTACAGCGCGTCCCGAAAGGTACTTACGACAATCCTCTCTGTCCAAGCAGGAGATGCGTAGTAAAGAAAAGCATTAGTTAAGCGGTCACTCTATTAAGAAAGCGATTGTTGCTTCAGCTTTAGTTTTGTTGGACTTTCCGGCGCACAGCCGAAAGTGGCCGCTTTAAAAACGGGAGGGGGGGGGGTCAAATGACATACCTTGCTCCCCCCCACTTCTGACATTGGCGGGGAGGGCAAGTGCCCCCCTTGCTCCCCCGGTAGCTCGCGTGTACCTTTTCACCGGTAGTTACGCGGCGGCAACACTTGTCTGCCTCCCCGAACAGCGGGTGATTCCAAGCCACTTCACCAAAGCTGTGGTGGGGACAATGGTGGCCTTGAGGTCCTTGCAAATCTCAATATGGCCCCCTATCGGAGTGCCAGGTCGTGGTACAACGCTGGCTATTAGAAAAATTCAGCGGGTTTTCAGTGGCTCCAGGATTGTCACCCAGTTAGACGAAGCCATTACGTCAAGACTATAATATATGTAGATTCTGTAGGACGGGTACGTGAGACATGTGCGCGTCAGTTTCCTTTACGCCAGATACGCGGGAACGCAATGCCGAAATTCATAGCCTTTCATCGACCACTTCAAAAAAGCTTCGCTTCACATAGATTTTAACATGTGCGTTGGATCTTCATTTTGTTCTCACTTCCTGACGTAGAGGAAAATAAAGTGGCGCTACCGTTCATAGGCGCGGACTCGTCTTGCAAACGCCAACTGCAGTGTTGGGCAAGTCGTGCATTGCCACCTCAGGCATTGTATTTGACAATGCTAGCGATATTGAGTTGGGAAAACAGAAGAAAGAACATAATATGTGTCTTTTATTCTTAGTCAGAGGTGTTGGAATAGTCAGCAAGAATGGCATGCCACGTTAATGCCACCTTCACCACGACTAGCTCAGTCCTCCTGCTCTTGAGGAGGTTTCATGCTACAGGCGGGCGTAGCACTCTTATAGATCACACTCCACAACAGCAATGCCGTCAGATTTCCTTAATCATACTGTTTCCGGTGGTCTCTTTTCTTTTCACTGAGAAAGAGGGGGAGAGAGGAGAGGAAGGAAAAGTCGGGAAGTTATTCAGACTTTGTCCAGTTTCCTACCTCACGTGAGGAGGAGGATAATTCCTCGATGGAAGTCTCCGGTGGTTAGCTGACAGGCATTCCACCAGTGAGGACATACATAAGACCGTGCTTGCTTATGGCGTCCCCTGTCCCTTTCCTAAGCCGACATGCGACCACTATTGTGAATGCAGTTGAGCACAAGCAGCTCCATATACAACCGTACTAAGAGGTACGCTACATAGGTGATGATCAACTAACAAGAAAAAAGAAGACTAGGGCGGCGATGCGGGGAGTACAAGCATGTCAGCATCGTACGTAGTCATGTGGAGATTGAACCAATATATGCATACACAAACTCGTCGAGCAAGATTTCGTTGATACTGCAAATAATTTATTTGGTACATTACACTAAGCGAACATCTTTGATAGCTTAGAATGCAGGTGGTTGGTAGAATAGATTCAAGCTATAATTGGCAGCTGGTCCATATTCACTCTGTCAATGTTAGCGTAGATATTTTTCTCGCTTTCACCTTTATGCAACAGCAACATGAAATTAACGACGTAGTAACGCAAAACTGCTCCAAAAATCTGAAATGATGCAAGCGTGGAGACAACTTGTCAGCCTTCTTTCCAATAAAAAGCAGCTTTCATTATTACCAGATAGAAATTCTGTAAGCCGCCATAAATCTCTGAGGGATGGACAATGCTGAAACAAGTATTACGCCATTTTTTTTTGTATTTATATAAGCCGCATGATGCATGTTGCATGAACTGTGTTCTGCAGTTCCTTTCGTATTGGTATACTACTATAGTTTAGGACATATTTTGGAAGCTTCTGTAGTAGAAAAATGTTTACGTTTTATTTTGTGGCTCAGGCAATTTCTAAACGTTTGTGTCTCTTAGTGCAACAAGACAATACAGAAATGTTTAATGCAAGGCAAAATGGAAAATACTATAGCCGGAATCAGGGAGACGAGTAAGGCGTAGGGTATCCGATGGAGTACTGCTGTAACGGCGATGTTTTTTTTTTTTACTGCAGTTCGGGAGTTCCTGCGGAAACAATCCAACAGCGATCAAACTTCGAAACTTTATATAAAGGAAACATTAGAGAAGATGACCTGCAGCGTTAAATTGGAGCTGCTAGCAGGGCGTCCAAGTGGATTGCGCTTACATAGATGTTACAGTACCATAACATCATTAATTCACAGTGTAACAGAAGCGGAATTCTTCACTCTTTTACGCAAAAGGCAGCCTGAATTCTCAAGGCACTCGTTCGCGATGACATATATTCTGCGCCGGCCCGAGACAGGAAAGGAAAAGGCAACGGTTGGTCGGGGCGAGCTGCCATCGGTCCCCTGGCTCCGTCGGGCACCGGCGACGCATAAACTGGCTCGAGATGGATCGTCTAGGAAATAGCTTGACGTGCGCTACCGGAACGATCGTTAAGCGGGAAAGAATGACGTGGGGTCTTCGCTGGAACGATGGAGGCCGATCGTGTAAATGGTGTTCTGGGCAGAATCGTTCTCATTTAAAATTGTTGAAAGCAGCTGACGTGAGGTTCAATGTATTTGATAAATAATTATCTATAAGTACTGATACAGAGATGCGTCTGACGGGTAGTGCGCCGCACCTGAGATAGGTGCGTGCTAGCCCGCCAAAGGATTGTCGTTAAACTTGAAACTGGCACCTAGGGACACCAATGTAGTCACACAATATCAACCACCTCTAATGCAGTCGCACACATCCAGTAATGTCTTCACTTTGTGCGTTTTATTTGCTTTTTTTTCTCATTCAAGATCAGTTCGCGAAACACATAGACATATAAACCCGGCTTCGTGTAAAAAAAATTGCGCTGCAACAGCAGTCGTTCAAAACCATTTGATAGTTGTGAAAAGGCGACAATAAAAAAAACGGTTGCTGCTATTTGTGGCCGTTTGCTGGTGCAAAAAAGAAAGAAACGAGAATATCTTGATCTCAGTGTCTTGCCGCTTTTGCGCATGCATATCTCATTTGCTCGTCGGCATAAGGTTTTTCTTCAATGCCGCTCACGCTGCTACCTATCGCGCGAAGTGTTCGTGAATTCAATGAAAACCTTTGAAAATTCCAAGCCGTGTTGGAGGATGGTCTTGACAATTTCCTGCGTGTCACTGATTAATGGTCACAGCGTCGTGAAGCTCGTTATACTGCCACTGTATAGGAACAACCTTGTTCGGTGACTTGTTTGCCTGCGCACGAACGCTCGCGGACCCTTTGTAAGGAAACTGGAACAATAGATGAAACTCGATTGCTTGTACTTGGTCCAGTGTCATGACCTGGAATTGTTCAACAGCGGACCCGCACAAGCTTGCTTGCAATGAAAAATTTAGACAAGCAGAGGAGGTCAATTTAAATGGAAATTTATTGCTCACTATTGGAATATTACAAAGTTGTGAATATCGTCGCATTGTTCTTACGACAAGAATGAGACAGCTAAAAAGGCGTCATTTAATTATTTATCGAGCGAACTCGTGCCCACAAAAAGAAATAACGCTGAGAGCAAAACAATAGCGGCAAGCGCGATCGCCAGGCATCGAAATGTGATCTACTGGTCAAGGGCAGTCAAGCGCACCAGATACATTTAGAGATACCGCATTGTACATTTAGGCTTAGTCACGTGTATTCGTGAACGATCCAAATGAACACCACTATTCGCGTGCGCTCGCAGTCTGATGAGAAAAGATGCTTCTGCTGTAGAATCGGTGAACACTATAAAGAAAGTTCTGATACCTTTCAAGGCACTTCTCCAGCTAAGCGATGACTGGGTAAAAATTGCTACCCGCTGAAACATGGTCACCGCAAAAAGATAACAACGTATGCATGTCAATATACAAAGAAGGTCCGAAGGCCTAATCACCGTTTGTGGGACTTCCTGTCTATGTAAAATGAGCAAAATGCAAAGCGGACGAAACAGAAGGTATATTATATATGTATATATATAATAGGTTAAACATCCTCAACAATAACTAGCGTAAGCACATTTCACATCTCGGTGTTGAATGAACACATCACTGCTGTTTCGCCCAACTGAAAAGTCACTCTGTTCGTACATTGTCAAGAGTAGGCCTAAATGTAGCTCCTGAGTGTTTAGGCCATTACCGCCACTCTTGTTCGTCCTTTTATGTCGGTCTCAGTGCCCGCAGCCATGACTGAGGCAATCCCTCCTTGTCCCGATTCGCATCCGATGCACTTGAGCATGTTTTGAAAAACTATCCACTTTCCAGTGCGCACCCAGGAAAGGTTTACGCTCTTGCCGTTGTTGCTATTTAAAAAAATAATATTACTACCTCTCGGTTTACCGGTAAGAACATTGAGCTGCACCTGATCGAGTGCTTACCAATAGTTGTGTACACCACGGCACTCTCCCACACATGGGAACATCAGGCTGCCTTTAGCAAGCTTGTACAACCGCGCTTTGTCCAGTGGCATTCCTGCGTACTTTTTACAGCAAGCTTTCTCAAGATTCCTTTACTTATTTCGAGGCACATGTTGGACACATGAAAATGTTATTTGTTAGGCGCTTCTTGCAACCGATATGCGCACTGCTCTGTCATAATAGTCCAGGTGCTTGTCATCTTCGTGAATACCGTGACGCCGTCGCTGTGGCCAGCCCATTGTCGCAGGTGAGGCTATCTATCAAACTTTCAGGGAGCCAATTTCTTGTTAGCGGCATTTATGAGCTACAGATTTTACATAAGCATATAGAATGTTGCCCCCACGCATTGATGCTGCCTAGTCTTCATCACATTAGAAATGTAGAGGTGTATCACAAGATAATTCAAAAGCAAAAAAAAAGAAATTCTACACCTAATAAGACAATAAGCAAAACCGTAACATTTTTACTGTGATATTGCGAATGCACGCCTACTCAGAGCGCAAAATAAGTTCTCCTCATGGTCCGCTTGATACATGGGCGGCAGTAAGTGAAACCAATGTATATATTGGCCAAAAATAAAATAGGCATGACAATATTTCCCGTCCCATAATTATTCACCTCTAAGCCAGATAACAGAAACCCGCTACCCCGACTATATATATAGAAAACAACACGCTGGTATTATTGCTCATGTATTGATTCGTTTGAAAATATTCACACAGAGTATCTATAGCATTTATGTAGAAGGAATCGACAACTTACTTACTAAAGCATGAGGAGAGGCAATGGTCCCAATGGCACTAAATAGACTGAAACAGTAGGTGAGATACGGACTGTTGCACGTTGAGATATTACTATATATTTGAACGGAGTGACAACGAAACTTATGTTGCACAGTCGGTCGGTGCAACAGATATACCGTCAGTCAGTACAACAAATACATGATCCAACAAACTGTTAACGGTACGTACAAATATTTCGCAATTTCTGTCTTCGGCTTTCCCCAACATGTAATAATTTTACGAACAGAACTAAATGACACAAATGCGCAGGAAAATACAAAACGCGCTAAATCAACGGGATAGTATCCAAAGACTTAAATGATCAAGAAATAGGGCAAATGTAATAACACTTCTTACGAATGTGCACCTGAATGTACAGCAGAAAAACTAGGTGTTGAAGAGATTGATAGAATATACAAAATTTGTAGACATGTATAGTTATTTGTCGCGTTTACACAAATATAGCTAATTTTTGATACGGCGAAAATTTCACATATTGCGATAAGTAGACGTCGGCACATCTCCTAAATTCCACGTGAGGACAACAAAATATTTTGAGGCGTCAATAATCTTTAGAATGCGAAGCATTATTGACCGCATCGCCGCTTCGGGCACGATCGACAAACGCAAGCTAGAGCGAGCCCGCGCACAGCGCAGTAGATTTGAGACTGCGCAAATTTGAGCTCTTCTACAAGCCCACAGTTCCACAAATTTGGAAGGAGCTTAAGCCGAAGCACATCACAGAGATTACAACAGAAAACAGCAAGTCACCAAACACTTGGTAAACATAAGCGCTAAGCGGTCGCGGCGCTGAGCGGAACGGTACAGCTGAGCTGCGTTCCCTCGGCAGTATGAACTCGGGTGGCAAGAGGATGGAAGTGGGAGAGCGTGGTCGAAATGGAGGCGGTGAGGGGAAAGCGTTTCTACCAGCCGATATGCATATTTTCTCCTTCCTTCGCTCTTCATGCAAATCTCTGTCGAGTTCGCGGAGTGACAGCGTTAAAACGAATGACTTAAAAGAAATCAGGAATGTATGGAAAAGCCTTACCCGCCAGCGCTACGGGGTACCGGGCACGAGGGAGGCTGGTTTGCTGGAGATAACGCATGCATGTATGCATGCACGCTAGTGTCAAGCGTTGACGCTTCCTCTTGCCGCTGGCTTCCGCTGGCGCACCCGCATGATCGTCAGTGACGTGGGCACATGTCGTGCCAGGGCAATTTGTCACGCCGCCTTTATTCTCTCTCCGGGCAACCGCGAACGCCGTGCTGGTGCAGGAGTTTGTTTCGTCACGCTGACGTGCACACCACTGGCCTTTTGGATGGAGGCGAAAATTCAATAACGACCTTTTTGGGTCACCAGCGTGGTGGCGGTGCTACCAGTAAACGCAGAAAACGTTAATTAAAGCGGAGCAATTCGCCGAAAATAAGCGACTCAGGTGACCGACAAACACGTTTCGAACTCAGAGCGTAACATCTTTACTAGCAGCAAGTGTTAACTGCATTGTAAAATCTAAGGAAATGTCGCTTATAGAAACATCTGAGCCTTTACACTCACCGTGGTTGCTTAGTGGTTATGCCCTTATGCTACTAAGCACGACATCGCAGGATCGATTCCCGGACACGGCAGCATCGGTTTGATGGGAGCGAAATGCTCAAATACCCATTTACTTAGATTTAAGTGCACGTTGAAGAACCTCAGGTAGTCAAAATTATTCCTGAGTCCTCCACTACGGCATGCCGCATAACTAGATCGTAGTTTTTGCGCATAAGACACCGTGATTTATTTTTAAGCCTAAACATGGATCTACATTAGCAAGGATGCAGATAACACTCTGACATCGCACCAGTTGTACTCATGACTTGGAAAGCAACTATCGTTTTTTGTAATTTCGCTACACTGACGGCTATAGCCAACCGAAGTACAAAGCAATTAAGTGTTCTAATAGACGTTTCTGAAAGAAAATGTTTTCTCACTCGCACAGCAATTGCTGGAGAGTGAGAAAAAATCTGCCTCCATTCCACTCTGTGAATGTGGATGTACAAAGAAGCTGTCCCCGACGTTAGACGATGTTAGAGAAGCACCACCACAACAAGGGATGTGCGTCACGAGTGCACACACGTGCGAGGAAGTGCAGAATATATGCTCATTACCCTAGGCCCTCCACCAAGCGCAAGTGCCTTATTGAACTCATTCAACATTTCAAATTAAATTGCGCCATAATTCGTAAGTACCACCTGCACACAAGCAGCAGACATGATAGCTTCGAATTGTATTTCGAATGTAAGAGAATAACAGCATTGTCAAGTAACGATATCGCCTCATGACGTAATCTGATGACGCCATAAAGCCAAACGAGACGTCAAGCGATGACGTCTACGTCAAGTGATAATGTCACCTGATGACGTACATGTGAGGTCCCTTGCAGAAGCAGCACACTGTGCGGTTCCCGCTTCTTTGTACCGCTTCCGGGAAGGGCCTAAATTTTTGTGTGAGCATCGCGCACGAGGACTCGAGAAATCTCGGCCAACTAGAGCCTAGCAGCTTAGCTGTAGAAATAAAAAAAAAAATGGAAGGCAGTGAGTTCAACCAGACGAGCGTCCGGCTTGCTACACTGCACAGGAAGTAAAGGAAAGGGTGAATAGAAAGAGGAAAGGAGGAAGACAGTGGTGATGACAAGTTCCTCGGGTGTGAATTTCTAAACTGAGGTGGAGCCTCAGTTCAGGAAACACGAAGCCATTTTTCCCCAAAACAAATTTAATATTCATTGCAAGAAATAGAAAACAAGAGAACACTAAACAGCACACCGAAAGTATATAAAAAAGTGCCACTAGCGACGCTAGTCCACGCGAGAACTTCAAACGACTCTAGGTCTAGAACAAATAAAGAAAAACTAAATCACCGAAAGCATTATTTACTCGGCCAGTGCGTTGCCAGCATGCACTGGTATTTGCGTTGACGGCGGTAGTGGTGTGACAGGCAGTGGCACACGACTGACGCGGGCGCACGGTAGAGCCAGCCCCGGGCGGCAGAGTCCAAGGCTGTCGGAGTCGAAAGTCGTCCAAGTGCGACCGCCGCTAAAGCTGAGCACGTACTGGTGCCTTGGCTCACCGTCCTGCCGTAGCACCTCTCACCAGCGTCGCTCCGGGCCTCTGGTCACCCCCAAGTGACCTCTGCTCTCCTCGCGGCGGTTCAGGGTCCGCCCCAGGAGCTCAGGATTAGGCACCAGGAGCAGAAACGCCGACGGCCGCAGGTTCAGCAGAAATAGCCGAGCCCTACGCTCGGTGGATCTCTCCAGCGACAGAGGGGGTCGTCCTGGTTCTGCTGATGCTCTCGGGTTGGGTTCTGGACCCCGACGACCTCGACCTCAACACTAGCGATCTGAGAACTCTCGTCCCCGAGCGATCTCTTCCCCCAGCATTCCGGTCTGTCTCTTTCTCTCCGTTGCTTCCTCGTACCCGTGGTTTCGTGCCCACCACTGATTGGTTGATCATCTTTCTCCCGCGTCCAGTAACTCGTGCTACCGGCCGCCGACATCGTCTGCCTTGTCGGCCACTTGATGGTGTTTGGAGCTACCGCTCCTCAGCAGTGTTTTGTCGCTCTCCACTCACTCATGACAAAGATGCACCCCCCCCGCCCCCGCGATAAGCTTTTCTTTTTTTAAAGCGGTGCAGAGTGAGGGGTATAACATCGCATCTACAACAAAGTGAAAAAGCGACAGCTGTACAATAAACACACACAGTAAAAAGGGTAGACCAGTTATGCTTGGAGTCTATTAAAAAATACATGCGCCTACATCTCACAGCCTTTTCTGTGCTCTACTTAAAATGAGTACTCTTGTAGTACTGGGCTCCACCGCAGGACTCTGCTGTTTTGGTGTTTAGCGTGAGATAAATCCATCAAGTGTTGGTGATCCGCTTGAATAATAAATGGAGTGCCATAAAGAAAAAAAAAATATCAAATTTTTCGATTGCCCGCACTAGTGTCAGGCATTCGCGCTCAGTGGCGGAATACCGGGTTTCACGAGGAACCAACTTTTCAACTCTTACAACTTATCAACCCTTATCAACTCTTCCCGGTTTTATTAAACCTGAATGCAAAACCACCGCAGCATTTGCTGAAGGGAGTGTGCAATGCTTTATTGATGGTTCGGATGCTTGTTTTGAGATTATTCCTTATTGAAACGTATGCCGTTCCGTGTGTTCTATAGGTAATTTCATTGAATATAGGCAGTGTTCGCTTTACTTTGCTGAACGCTTGTAGCCTCTGCCTTACGTAGGTATGAACCATTGCATTTGTTGCTTGCTTACGGGGGCATGAGCCGTTGCAGTCGTATAAGGTGACAAATGGACATGATTCTCATTGGTTAGGCGCAGAAACGCCGAAGAGTTTAAAATATAAAAGATTTTAATATATATAGTTGAACGCATGGGAAAACAAATGAATCCCCAATTTCTTCTCTGCTCGAATAATACCGGTATGATGCTGCATGAGCTAGCATACATGTATAGCAAGACACGGTTCCTTAGCCTGACACCGACAGACCCAATACTTTGTGCCTCTCTAAGTGTTACATAAGGACAAAAAGGAGAAAAGAAGCTATTCTTTGCTGGCAGACACGAGAAACATCTATAAATACGGCCGATCCAAGAAGCAGTGGGGATCATACCAGCGACGCATAATGGAACGATGCCGCGGGCAATGAGCTAGTACGAAAAGAGAAGGATGGCATCCGCGCGGTCGAGTCGGCTCTCCAGAGTTCTCCGTAACGATGTATGGCGACAATGGAACACAAGCAACAAAGCCGGTCGCATTCGCAAGTCTTATACGCTTCCCGAGTCTCAGCGGTGAATGAAGCAGCCAGCAGCACCAGGGTGCGATGTCATCAGCCAGCGTGAGGTCAATCGTTGTTGCAGAGCCGAATGCCATCTTCATTTACATCTACCGCATGGCGAAGAAAAGGACCTATTGCTGCCATAACTTACACGACTGTGACAAATGCCGAAAGAAATAGTTTTCGGGAAGGGTAGCCAGCGTAATTTGCAGTGCGTAATATGCAGTGCACAACACAAGGGCGAATGATAGTCTTTGCCCATTTTACGCATTAGAAAAATAACGTGTATACAGGTAATTACAAAGATGCGTACTATTGAACGCACCTTGTATTGTTCTCCCACATAGTCCCCACGCCGGTCAAAATATTTGTCCCATCGTAGCATTAAATTGGAGATGCCCCTATGATAGATTTCCTCCGGCTGACTGTGGTACCACCGTCGGACTGTTGTCTTGGCTTCACCGTTGCCCGTAAATCGCTGTCCTGCCAGGAACTTCTTCAGCGGACCGAAAACGTAGAAATCACTAGGGGCGAGGTACAAGCTTTATGGTGAGTGGTCAAGATTCTCCCAGTTGTTGTCAGTCAGTGGGGCACGCGGCCTCCCCGAACGATCCTTGTCATGCAAGCCTTCAGGGCCTTTTCTGAACTCACGATACCACCACCTCATACTTCTCGAAGCGAGACACCTTTCCTCATGCGTGGGCTGCATTTCCCTGTGGATTTCGATGGGCGTTCATCCCTAGCTGCATAGAAAACGAATCAGACTTCATTGCTCGTACACCGTGGATGTGTGAAGCACAACCACCATCTTTAACAACTGACATCAGTGCCGTGCCGCGGAACTACCGGCAGATAAGGCCGGGTCGGTTCAAGAGAGGTCCACCGCTTGGAATGGACAGGTTGACTTCTCATTTACAGCCGTGATGTATCAAAAAAATAGAGGCAGAGTCTTTCTTATTCGCCCTTGTATTTGGTGAAATCATTGGTAAAAAAGACCGTCAATTTGTTGGTTACAAAGTACTACCCATAAACATATGCAACTCCTTCTATCTTAGGAGAATGGAAAGTTCTGTCGAGAGGTGTTCTGGTTTAAATAATGAAGCCCTCAAGGAGTAGAGCACCTCCGCGAAAGGTGACACAGTTCAGGCAATATAGGCATAAGGCTTGGACCAATTTGTCGTCATCTTTCTCGAAGCAGTACATGCTGCTTGTTCTTCTACAGTAGTTATCTCCTTGGAGAACAGAAGCCGTACCGGCCAAAGGATAGCAGAGGTAGATTCAAGTAAGGCTTTAGCCGGTGAACGTAAATGTTGCGCTCTCGGCATCGCTTATCCGAAGGTGGTTCAAAAGGTCCTGTCAACTAATTCACAGGAGACGTTTTTGTGACCACACGCTTGGGACCCTGGTACTTCGAAAGGAGTTTGGATCAAACTCCAAGGCTGGCGACGTGAACTCAAAGACAGACTAGTGAATCAGGGGCATAGACTTCAGTAAACGCTGCAATATCATGACGGAGCTTCTGTCATTGCTGGTCTTCCGACGTAAACGTACAGGCAAGCTTTCGGCGCTCTTCCGTGTGTGCAACAGCTTCAGTCAGCTCCGTTGTGTCAGGGCGATACGGAAGGATGGTACCTAGTGCCCAGGAAAACACGTGGCTGTAAAGGAGGAACAATGGAAAAATGCGTAGTGTTCTGTGTGGCGGCATTATAAGCATACATCACGAAGGGTAGGACGTAGTACCACTTGGTCTGGTTAGATGCGACGTACATGGCTAACATGTAGCCAAGGATGCGGTTAAAGCGCTCAACTATCCCATTAGTCTGTGGGTGGTATATAGTAGTGAATTATATGGCATTGCTAAAGTAGGGCTTCTATAAAGTCAGAGAGAAAGACACGGCCTCTGCCGCTCAGCAATTCTCTGGGAGCTCCACAGGGAAGTGCGAAATTGCGCCAATGACACCAGGTAACATCACGCGCAGATGCGTTGGGCGGAGGCGAAGTATCCGCGAAACACGCAAGATAGCTTGTCGCCACAATCGCCCAGCGATTGCCGTCTGAAGTACTAGGAAGGGGCCCATAATGATGTACTCCGACGCGGTCCAAGGCGCGCCCTGGGCAAGGCAATGCCTGCAGTGGATCATCTGACGGTCGAGAGGTATTCTTGCAGTGTTGGCAAGCGAAGCAGAACCGGACATATTGCCGGAGGAATCGGTACATGCCGCGCCAGTAATAACGGAGTCGCAGGCGCGCGTATGTATTTAGCAATTCGCATACGTGCATTGCGGGTCATGGTGAAACGCGGCACATATCTTTGAACGTTGATCCCGAGGGACCACGAGTAACCATTCGCTGATGTCCTAGAGGGATAGTTATGGCGGTGTAGCAGCCCGTCATGAACAGTGAAGTGGTGTGCTTGGCGGCGCAATACATGGCCAGGAGAAGTCACTGATGGGTGTGACAGAAAAGCCAGCATAGAAACAATTCACAGACCCTTCTGCTGCTCCGGAAGCATGTCCATGGCAGTAAGGGAGGACTTGCACATTGGTACTTCCGGATAATTCGGCTGGCCTGACATAGGGAAGCGAGAGCAGGTACGCTCGTCCGCAGCGTCAGCTACTGAGGTCCATCCGCGGTACGAGCGTGGGTGACGGGTATCACTGCTCCTGTAAGGGGCGATGGCGAGCTGCTACGAGTAAGGCTTGGCGGGACGCTCCCTTCGTGGTTGTCGCCGCTGACGCTGGTGGCACGATTTCCACTCGACGAAGGGTCACTCTCGTCGCTGGTGGAACGAAAGCATCAGAAGGAAAGCCTAGTGCCGCGCAAGACGGGCTGCGTGCGACAATGGCTACGATATCACGCCAGAGTATCGCACGTCGTCGTCTCTGTGGAAAATAAACGCTGCATTGTCGCAGGTCTGTCCGCGGGTGCTGCTGTGAATCAAGCCTACGCGTCACCCACGAGCTGCCTCTTGCGATCTTCCGGTTAGCGAGGCAGACGCGCCACATGTCGCCCCCTTTGGAACCTACCGCAAGAGACAGATTGCCCGCACCAGCCAATCTATTGTGAAATGAAAACACGTATAGAGCTGCGCTCAAATTTGGCATTAGGCAGTATCGCAATCTTCGGTGAATTTTTTAATGAATGAACTACTAGAACTTTTTTACCCAGTATGAACGAAAACTGATTTGCTATGCTTGAACATTGGTAGCACATTAAAAAAGCACGAAATCACAAATTATGTCCTTAACAAACTTGACAGACCTTCTTCTCGATATCTAGTGGGACTCTTCAACTCCGCTAGAAAGAGAGCACACTTCCGACCGAATGAAAACGTGTCCCATCATTATGCTTCCAAACCAGACTGCAGCCTTACAACCTGTGACCATAAAATTTGCTCTCCGGAAAAATGTTCACATTTAGACCCCCATCTTTCCACACGAAATATCTTCCTGCAACAAAAGGAAGAAACTTGAGACCACATAATCCTCAACGACTGGTGCGTGATCTGGACTCAAGAACTCAAGCGTACCTGCCACAGTGTTCCACAAATTTTCATTTCATAAATTACCGTCACAATGCATGCCAATTGATTTGCGCTGTCACAAATACGATTTCTGATGACAAATAAATGTTCATTTCACGATTTCACAAGATTTCTCAGAAGTCATTTCAAAATGACTGTCGACAATGCGTGTAGCAGTGAATCAATATGGCGACACAATATATTACCACCTTTGAAAGAAGCTATATATATGATGTGTATACTGCAGCGGGATTCCTCTTTCAGGCTTCCGTAAAAAACACTGTGTGTCATCTAGCAGCACTGCCATGCAGCCTGCCCATGTCCTCTGACATGCATGGCGCGCCGGCGATTGCGAACACCCAGACATCTGCCATGTGGCAGCTGGGCTCTTCTCTGCGGCTTTTTCACAAGCTGCGCCACCTAACGACGGTGCTGAGAAGCCCGGGCATGGCCTCTGAGACGAGGAGCATGAAGTGCCGGTGCATGCGAACGCTGAGAATGGTTCTCCAGCTTGCCGCACAACCAGTGCCACAAACAAGGTGACCCATGAAGTCAAGAGGTTCATTAAAGTGCGGCACATACCCAGTACATTTGTAGCGCAGCATGATAAAGTGTCGGGTTGCTGTTTTTGGGGGAACAAGCGTGACTTTCGTTGGATTCCCCTAAGCACCCGATAAATTAAAAGAAAAACTTTTTGTCGTTGTAGAGTGGCATACACCTACTTGCACAAACACAATGACCCAAGTTGGGATCAAATAGGTTCAGTGAACACCAGCACACACCGAATGACACAGACTCAGTTTCCCAAGATGGTGTCAAAGAGTTTCATTGGAGACCATTACATATCCAGTTCCACATTAGGGCGGAAATCATTAGCCTGCGCACGTGTCGGATCCAGGCCCCGACGGAGTGACTCACACGATGCTCACAAACTTAGACGAAGCAGTAATCTCGGCGTTCACGAAATATATGAAGGAGTGCTGGGAGAATGGCAAACTTCGAAAGCAGTGGAAGAGTGCACAAGTTGTCGTGATTTCCGATCCTGATTGCAACCTTTCGTTGGAAAATCTAAGAACGATCTCCCTTAGCTCGTGCGTAGGCGAATGATGAAATACGCCGTACTAACAAGACTGAATAATTACATGGATGACAGGGGTCTGTTTGCAGTCACCATGATTGGATTCAGGCCCAAGGTCTCCACCCAGGACATCATGATTCACAGGAAGCATGAGATCCTGGAGCGGCAAGGCACAGAAGCCATCTTGGTCTTTGACCTGAACGATACTTTGAGCATGTCACGCAAGGTATTGGTAGAGAACCTCCAAATGTTAGTGGTGGGGCCGAGGACCTACGACTACATTAAATACTTTCAGACTGTGCTGAACTAATTGTACTAAGAGCAATTAAGTCAGACGAAGTAGAGCTGGGAAGCAAGGATACACCACAAAGCTCACTCTCCTCGACCTTATAGAGCATAGCGCTAATTGGGCTAACAGAGAAATTACATAAGATTGAAGGGCTGACGCACACACTCCACGCAGATGACATCACACTACGGATAGTTCAAGGTAACGAGGGCGAAATGGAGGAAACACTCCAAGACGCAATTGATGAGGTAGAGGCATGCCTAACGGTGAGAGGACTCAAGTGATCACCACAGAAACGTGAGCTATTGATCTCTCGAGGCCAAAAAAGGCACAAAGTCTGACACCCACCCCAAATAAGGCTAGTGGCTGACGGTAGCCCCATACCAACCGTAGAGTCAATCAGGGTGCTGGGCCTACGCATACACGAGCGAAATCTCTATGCCGAAAACATTATGGCAGTAGAGGACATTGCGCAACAGATAAGCTGTCTAATTATGCTGATTGCAAATAAGCATTACGGAGTGAAGGAGACCAATGTGATCAGATTAGTGCAGGCCTTCGTAATTAGTATACTCGTGTATGTGGCTCCGTATCTGAAGCCGTACTCTTCCAGAAAGGCTAAGATCAAGAGCATAATCAGGAGAACATAGCAGCAAGCAATTGGGATTCCAATTACGGCAGCAACTAAGAAGGCTTTAGCAATCGGACTCCACAACACGCTCGATGAGTTCATCGAAGCATCCACAATATCGCAGTACATGAGACTCACACAAAGCCCGACTAGGACTAGGAATAGAGTATGAGGCGCACCACATCGTAAAGGTGGACAAACCTCAGTGATAAAGAGAGGGTCTCAGGATCCCACCCCTACCAATCAAGCTGCACCCCACTCACCATAAAGAATTGTGAAGTTTGAAGTTTGTTTATTTTCGGACAGTCATGTACAGATCTTCCGCGGACGCTGGCGAGAAGACAAATAAATGCCTGACAAAGCCCGAGCTACCCATAAGGACAAACACTCAGTGAGAATAACAAAAAACAGAACAGTAAAAAAGCGGTAATTCACAGTTTAAAAAGTTAAACAGTTGTGGAAACCACATGTAACTGCAAGAGAAAAGACAGGGAATGCGGGAGATGGAAATTCAAGACGATGAGCAAAACGTGAACAAGGTGAACAAGGAGCCAACGTTTCGACAAGTGGACTTTTCTTCAAGGCGACATATGCTTTCCTTGCCACATTATATATAGGTGGGGTTCTTCTTAAGGAAAGAGGGTGTGAGGCGGGAGGACGCGTCCTCCCGCCTCACACTTTTTCCTCTTTTCTCGTTTCCACGTCCTCCCGCCTCGCACACTCTCCCCTTTAGAAGAACCCCACCTATACACCTCGTTTCGGCGTCCTCCCGCCTCACACCCACTTCCCTCTAGAAGAACCCCACCTTATATACTGTGGCGAGGAAAGCATATGTCGCCTTGAAGAAGACAAGTCGACTTGTCGAAACGTTGGCACCTGCATTCACCTTGTTCACGTTTTGCTCATCGTCATATAACTGCAAGGATACACAATATATTTAAAATATGATGACTTCAAGAATAACTAGACGATCTAATGGACAATATTGAAAACATGACAGCTACAATTTCAAAACAAAGGTGATCATTTGCCTACCCAGTCCGTCCCTACTGAAATTATAATAGGTAGGTATGCATTTTTTTTTCAGGGCATGGACAGATGCGTTCTTTCGATAATTGACAATACGTTGGGATGTTTGTGTAAGAAAGCTGATATTAAGCAATCAAGCTTCTGGGTGCCGTACTTTGTGCCGAGCTTTTCCTTTTTATAAAACGTATGTCGAATGTCGTGGCAGTGTTCTCTTCGAAGGTATTTATTTACAAAACCGGATGGATCAGATACATCTTGGCTATATGTTAAAGTAGCTATATTATTATTGAGTATATTACCAAAAGTCAGAATTTGTTGCTTTTAAGTATTGTAGCTGTGTTAAAATGGCATGGTTCACCTTCGATAATACGTAATACTCTTTTTTGGAGCACAAGTATACTTTCCGCGTTAGTCTTTGTTGTGGTACCCCACACAAGTAGACAGTAATGAATGTCTCAGCGGATCAAAGTGTATTACAGCTCTTTCTTTAACGACGCTAGAATCAAGCTTCGAAATTTACATGTAATAGCAATCCCTCGAGGCACATTTACACGGACAATATTTGTATGCATAGAGCAATCTAGGTATTCGTTCAAAAGTATACCAAGAAATTTGTAATTATGTAACTCGGCCGATTACTTGATTACGAAAATGAATAAAGTTCTCGTAAGAAGCTGGCTTATTACGAGGTCTAAATATAACATATTTTTTTGGCTTAATTCTAAGGTGTTTATTTTAACCCATTGTGACAGTTCCTGCAGCCCATCGTTAACCTGCTCATGTAATGGTTTTGATTCCCTGCCGGAAAAGAAAGCGCTGGTGTCGTCTGCATATAAGGTTAAATGTGGCATGTGTGGTACAGTTACAATATCATTGACATAAGCAAGAAAAAGAAGCGGCCCAAGAACTGATCCCTGTGGAACGCCGCATGTTATATGCCCCATCATTGGTTTGAAGTTATTAATGGCAGTGTATTGAAGGTGGTGATATTTAAGGTAGCTTTTAACGAGATCTAAAGCTACTCCTCTAATTCCATGTTTATACAGTTTGTCTAATAATATGTTTTGCTTTACCGAATCAAAGGCTTTACGGAAATCAAGGGGCAAGCCTAAAGTGAACAGTTCGTGCTCGAAGTTGTCAATAATTTTTTCTTTGGTTTCTAGTAGGGCCGCTTCAGTAGATCCTTCAAGAGAGACGGGAAGCAAGGGTGAAGCATATAGAATGCAAATATGGCCTCATGCAGAACGAGGTTTATGTCGACGCTGCAGAGCACAGAGACAACATGGCAATGGCTGCTATTGCAGTGGAAGTTGACGGGGAGCCTCCGGTTAGCGGTACTGTGGCGACAGACGACTCAGAAGTAGCAGAACAAGAAGTCATTGCGATGGCAATTGTGTCTACTGATTCCAGAGTCACTATCAACGACTATAAGAGCGTCGTACGCAGCTTGGCCAGAGGACGAATATCCCCACAAGCACGAAGAATCCTAAGGACCAACTACAATTATCCAACAATACAAATTATATGGGCGCCAGCGCACTCCTTTCCCGGGAATAAGGTGGCTTATCACGTAGTTCGACGTCTCCAATCACTCTTCGACTCAAGTCGAACAGTGACAGCTGCTGACCTGTAGCGAAATCTCCCCTCCACACACACATACACACACAGACGTGACTCGCCAAGAAGCAAGCGGTGGGCAGGCGTCTCCTACAACCAAAAACCTACCTGAACCCGTTAAGCTACAGCTAATGCTTCCCGGGTCAATATCCATAATTATGTAACTTTCGCACTTAAAAAGCCAACTTCGATAATACGATCGAGCCTGCCCATTGAAAAGCTAGGCAACATGACCAAGCACCGAGTAGTGGCTGACCACGCTTCTCAGCTCGGACCCAGAGAGGTACAGATCGTTCAGCTCGCTGAAAACTCCACCCGGACCCAAAGCCTCCAGGCTGCCGACTAGGCTCGGGGCCGCAAGGCCTCCTAAAAATGTGGACAATAAAAATGTTATTCCTCCTCACTTTTACAGCGAAACACACCACGCTTCTCTGGAAGCAAACAAAACTTCCACCAGCGGGCTGTGTTTTCGCGTCGATACCTTAACAACACGACCACGCCACAGGATGCACCAATGACGTTGCCAGATGCGGTGGCACAAGCGGGGTTCGAGCGTCCGCAGAATTGCTAGCGCACATGTTCTTGCAATCAAATTTGCTCTGGTCCGGCGCTTGTGCTTGAACTGCACGAACTGCAAGCTTTTGCGCGTTTGCAGAGACGTCTTTGCTATGACGCTTATGTTTTCTACATAGCTGCCGTGCTGACGTTCAGTTTCTGTTGTCTGCTTTTTAACGCCATAGGTTTCACGGCCCCGTGTTGCAGAAAATCTGATGTCCGACGTCGATTCGGCGAACAAGATTTTCGAACCACCCATACCTACGCCGCCCATGTCACACAAGTAAGCTACGCAACTAATTGAATTTCTCAAGCCAAAATACGTAGAAAAATCATAAAGTACGGCTTACACACACCCTACAGACATGATAGCGCCACATTATGGCTTATCTATACGAGAAAACATTCTTCTCTTACGCGAAAACTCAAAGAAACCCTTTTTCAGCGTTTATACCAATCACTGAGCCGCCGCGGCGTTCGACAATTGCGCGCACCTGCGCGCAAATGGCGGATGCCGCGGCAAAGTATCTCGGGGGCCATGTTGCGGCGCGCCCGGTGTCTTGCAATACCTCCAGATGGCGCTCGCCTCCACCACATCGCGGCCAACGGAAGAGGCTGCGTTTCTACCAGAAAGCCTGCTGTTGTGCCAGTTGTTGCGAGATGGTTGAAGGCATTCCAATTGCGCAGGGGTTGCAGAGAGCAAAGCCATCGTCTTGCTCGCCAGGCATTCTCTTCCTGCCCAGCGGTTGCCACCACTGGCCAGGCGTGATTTGCCGGGCCATGGAGGAGCTGTTAGGATCGGTCTGCAGCTATTTCAGCCCGCTGCAGGTGCGTCCATCGATCCGGTGTGGTGGCGCCCTTCAGAGAACCAGCCAGGACAGCGCCTACCAACCGTGAACTTCCTTTGGAGAAATACGGACTACGGAAGCTCTGGAATTTAGGGGTGTCGGCTGGTTTCGGGCGTGACCGCCTGACTACAGGGACGCAGGACAATGGATACCACGACGACTGCGCTGCAAAGGTCGTCTGCCCTCGGAGAAAGCACTGAAACCTGTGCGGCATGTGTGTGTGTAAAACCCCTACCCCCTTCTCTCAAAGGCGACCACGAGGACTTTCTACGATGACGTCGAATGGAGTGGTTATAAGCGGCTGTTGTTGGCTGCTAGGGTGTGCTCGTCGTCGTGCTCTGTGCTCGTCAATGTACTCGTGAGCTGTGTGCTCTTTTGCTGTATGATTCATCTTGCGGGCTCCATTTGGGAGCCACGCTAGACTGTCGATGTATGTCTTGTTTAAACTGTAAGTAATGTAAATAAATCCTGCTCGCCTAGTCCTGTCGCCCCAAGTTCCTCCGATCGTCCTACAAGCCCGACTCCAAATCTTACATCTGGTTGACAGCGATGGGATCGACCTACAAATCCTACAGTGCGTAGAATATAGATGTAATAGAAGAATGGCCAGGGAAATAAAGTGTACTATGGACTCGAAAAATACATTCTGAAGGAATGACGATATACTAAAATGAATCAGAGGCGAACGTTTGGTAGAAGTACTGCTGCCTTGACAGAGTCCTTGAAACGCACGGGCTTGGAGACATGTGCTATACAAAACAACTATCGCAGCGGCATCCTCTGGAAAGAGGATGTGTTACGAAATTATGGGGCAAATAACATGTAAGACATCATGCAAGAAACCAAGGAATGTTCAGGTGTCAAGAAACAGTTCTGGAGCAAGAAACATGACAGGTTGAAGAGGAATGTGCTTCCGGTATGCTACAGGAATGTGTTTATCGCAGCTTCTGCTTCCCGACCCTCCAGGAGGTGATGAATGACGGTCAGCCTCACATCACATGTACTGTAAGTTGGAGGTTCGTTACCAGTCAGTAAAAAACGGAGGGTGTCATATGTGTGTCCTATTGTGAGTCGACAGAATAGGAGATCAGTTCGTGGTGTTTTTGTTGCTAAGTCCATGAACCTAACTGTGCCTTCATCACGTGAACCTTATTGTTCGTTTCAGTGACCCACAAGTGTTGCCAGTGGCTTCGCAGTTTCTTTCGTACGAAAGGCTTGAGATCTCTGGAAAGAGTAGTAGCGGCAAGATTAGTACCTTGTGATGCTATTGACGCGGTGATATTGCGGGAAAGCACATTACCGCCAATTCGTTGGAGCCCAGCAACCCAACATATTATTACGTGACTACGAGATGAACAAATGTTTTACCAGAGTGAATAAAGCTCAACAAAGCGGGGATTTTATGTTTTGTAAAAAATTGAGCTCTTTTACAACACTTAACGCATCAGTGAATATTACTGCATTCTCTAGTTTTAGCTTCTGTATATTTTTCACCGCAAACAGTACTGCATAGTTCTGCAGTAAAGATACGTCTTTGGATTTTCAATTTGTCAGAATCAGAGAAAGAGGGGCCAACAGCCACGAATAATACGCCAGCATGCGACCTTGATATGTCGGTGTACAATTCATAGCAAGACTACTTTGATTGATGTTCAAGGAACTGCATTCGAATTTCAACCACTGGAATGTGCTTTGTCACTTGAACAAGACATATACGACCTTCTGTCACCTGGCACTCCCAAGGCGGTAACAGCATAGTTGGAGGCATTAGAAAATGTTCCGCGACTGGGGACATTAAAAACATGGCTAAGATCCCTCACACGCAGTGAGAAAGGGTGTCTCACAGAAGGTTGATTATAAAGAATTGCAGCATACAGCCAGATCATTATTGGTCTTAAAACACGGATTTTCTTGTTTAGAGAGTACTTTAAGAAAGTATGTCAATCTTATGTATGTTCCCTGCAGAGGGAGTGT
This sequence comes from Dermacentor andersoni, assembly GCF_023375885.2. NCBI lineage: Eukaryota > Metazoa > Arthropoda > Arachnida > Ixodida > Ixodidae > Dermacentor > Dermacentor andersoni. Next base: position 81,549,363 of record NC_092823.1, read on the forward strand.
CCATTCATTCGTTTCTATGTACAGACATTCAGTAGGGCTAGGTCTGAAAGGGCCAGTGGCCAGGGGGATAGCTAGATGATGAATGGGATCCAACATTTTCTGCGCGCTCGGGGCGGCAGAGTGGTATACAACAGCACCAGAGTCCAATCGTGATCGAATGAGGCTCTTGTAAAGGTTCATTAAACACTTCTTGTTGTTGCCCCATATTGTGGGAGAAAAACGTTTCAGTGAGTTCATAGTATTTAGGCATTTCGCCTTGAGATATTTTTGTCTGTGGAACGAAGGTAAGTTTTGTGTCAAGTATAATGCCTGAAAAGGTGTGGTCTTTGTTGACAGGTATCTGTTGTCCATACACTTGTACACGTGGATCTGGAACCAGGCCTCTCTTTCTTGCAAAAATAACACAAGAACTTTTGTGGGGGTTAAATTAAAGCAGTTTTTAACAAACCACTTAGGCATCTTCTTCAGGACCTGCTATTCTTGTATTTCGCACATTGCAAGGTTACCGGATTTGAAACATATTTGTATGTCGTCTACGTAGATGGAATAAAGAATAGGTGATGGTAATGAAGCACGGAGCGTGTTCACATTAACAATAAAGAGGGTGCAGCTGAGAACGCCTCCCTGAAGTACACTAGTTTCTTGTATAAACGGACGTAATAATACATTGGCGATTCTGACGCGAAAGGTACGGTTAGACAAATAGATTTCTATTATGTTTAGCATATTTCCAAGGATGACAATTCCTGACAAGTGTCTCAAGATTTCGCAACACCACGTTGTGTCGTATGCCTTCTCGATATCGAGGGATAGCGATAAGAAAAACTGTTTATGTACAAATGCGTCATGGATATTTCCTTTGATGCGCACAAGATTATCAGCTGTGGACCGCCCTTCTCTGAAGCAACACTGATAGGAATCAAGCATTTTGTTCAGTACAAGGAAATGTATAATTCCACGATTGATATTTTGTTCAAGAGCTTACAAAGACAGCTTGTGAGAGCTATCGAGCGGTAACTTGTCGCCGAGAAAGGGCCTTTACCCTGCTTCTAAACAGGGACAGCAATCACTTTTTTCCATGAAGATGGAAAGTACCCGGCCACCCAAATGGTGTTTTAAAGTGCGAGTAGTGTCAGCTGTGTATCAGTCTGTACGTTCTTAATCATGTCATACTTGACTCTGTCAGGTCCCGGTGCAGAGCTCTTGAATGCAATCAAGGCTCTCAACTCGGCAATACTGAAACAACGGTTATACCATTCGTCTTGTCGGCATTTACGTACGAGTGGCTTACGTTCTTCTATCTTTTTTCTATTTCAGGAAGGATGATGTATAATCAAATGAGCTTGACACACGCTCAAAGTGCTCCACAATAACGTCTGCCTGGTCTTGCAAGGTATTCCTTCGTCATTCACCAGAGGCAGTGGATGGATTTGTTGCCCATTTGGCTTTCTTAAGCTATTCCGCACTTTCGCCTCCTGTGTGTATTAATTTACGCCCGAGAGGAACCTCATCCAGCTTTCTCTTTTCGCTTGACGACGTGTCTGCCTTCCCTGGGGTCTGCACTTAACGATGCACCTAATCAGTATAATGCGTTATTATGCCTCTTTCACTCATCTCTACAGTCTTCGTTCCACCAGCGAACAGGTCTTTTAAGTGAACCACCACTTGTTTGGGGAATAAAGGTTTCGGCTGCATCAATATAAAAGCAGTGAAATTTACGACACATCATCTATACTGATTTCCTTATAATATGTAATGGTAAATAAGCTGTTTCTTTCAAATGCTGCCAGTGAGCCGGGGCTAATTTACATTGAGGAGTATGGGGAGTGTTGCTACGCTGCCTTATTAAGTTGAAAGTTACAGGGAAGAGGTCACTTACGAAAGGATTGTTGACGACATTCCATTCTATGTCAGTCAGAAGAGAAGCACAGCCACTTGCTAGATCTATCGACGAATATGAGTTTTGTTGGTCGTTGCAATAGAGCGGCTGCTTATTATTAGGCAGGCATGCACCAAATGTCTAAAAAAGTTTTCGAAACGTCGATCACTTGTGTCACAACAGGCATCTTCCCCCATCGTCTTGGTGCTAATATGCCCCACGAATATGTAGCACTCGAGAACCTGATCAGTGAGGCTATAGAAGTAGGCTTTCCCGAGGTGTCGATTGGGAGAAATATAAATAGAACATAGGATTACCAGCTTACTGGAATGAGTGGCTTAACTGACACTGTCTCAAGGGGCGTCTGACGGGCGACATGTTGACTTGTCAGCAACTATTGCTATACCGCCAGATTAGGCGTTCGCCTGGTAACGATCATTACGATAGACTGTGTATTGACGAAGGAAGTTTGTGTGTGTGGCTTTTAGACGTGTTTCTTGAACACAAATCAACCTCGGAGCATGCTTATGTAGGAGTTCTCTAATATCGTGGAGGTTATGAAAAAACCTTTTCACATCACAATGTAGCATTTGTATCTCAATTATAAGAAAAGTGTTTGTGCTGTGTGTTTAAGAGACGGAGATTGGCTCACAGGCATTTTCCAGGCTCCGCGAGGCGAGATTTGTCTTTTTTAGGGTGGCCGAGAGAATATCGTCTCTCCTTGGGCGATATATTCTATAGTTAGTCAATATATTCTACAAAATCTGAAGATCCTCTTGCAGGAACATCACACTGCCTGAATGGTTTCTAGCAACAGACCCTGACATACATTAACGGGAACACTACACACGACACTCCACTGGGCTATATACTATAAAGAAATAGTGAAAGTGGTAGCCATGCTAAAGCGAGAATAATTTACTTGCGTGCGCCGCGCCCCTGCCCATTAAGTACACGGCAGCTTGTGACGTTGAAACTGAAAGTGTAATATAATCCGTGGTTGCATGAGTCATGTGGCTGCCGTGCTCATCCACCAATTTTTATGCTACAAAACGTGGTGCAGAGCACGAACTCACGCGTTACCACGAAGCCAAGGGACGAAAAATTTTGGCGATGGCAAAAGAATATGAACGTATTCTTGCGTGTACTCGTGTGAGAGTTGAAACCGGTGCAGGCAACCTAACCAGGAAGTGACTAACTTGAAAGAATTTTCAGTCATTTTTTCGATAATTTTCTTGCACCGGACTGTTTCTTTTTCTAATAACATGATTTCATAAGAAAGGTCTGAGCCATTGGGTGGCACATACGGCTCCTCGTTTTACGGCAAACAAAAATAGCGAAACGTACCAAAAAACAATGAATGCAGTCAAAAAACGTGAACATATCTGTACACCAGTGCTGGAAGCCACTGACGACAGTACATGACCACGCTGAAATAAATAGAAACATTACGGAGGAATCACATGCAGTTACGTCAATAAATAAAGTTACTTGAATACGCCCGGTAACATACGTGGTTCACAGTTGCAGATGAGCGATTCATAATTAAACAGCCACCACATATACAGCACATAATATGCCTCAGTTTAGGTTTTCTGACGCAAAGGTACCGCGCAAACCTAGCATCTTCTAGCACCCAGGTGCAAACCTAGCATCTTCGTGGAACAAGGTTCAATTCAACCAGCGCTTTTCTCCGTAACCGCGCGGTTGGCCATGGGGCAAGTACTCTTTTCATGATGAATTGTCAGTGATCTAATAACATCCTCTGCCTTCAGTGTGAACCACACACTTTCCTGTTTTGAGCACTCGACAATCAGGTGGCGTACATTTTCGTCTCTATGGCCAAAGAGGCACAGTGGGGTGGCAACGGGTTTCCAAGCTGCAAGTGCTGCGTCTACGCTTTACCAAACTATTACGGTGCAATAAAGTCTCAGATTTGACAGCTAAGCTGTTTATACGGTCCCTGTGCCGTCGTAGTCTGACTTCGCTAAAAAAGAACCACGTTACCTAGCAGTAGAGGAAAAAAAGTCAAGAGGGGAAAAGGGGATGAAGTCACCCCTTTCCTCCCGTGAGAATATACGCGAATCTTATACGGTTGTCACACGGTGCATTTTTGTCAAACGAGCCAGATCGGCATCGAATTTATCGACGATTGAATCCACCCTGCCGCGAAAGAACAAACGTTATGCTGGCGGTTTGCGCCCGACGAGCAGTGCCCAGAGATTGAAACGCGATACTAGGATCACGTGGCTACAGGCACTTCTTCCGCGAGCAAGAAGTGCCAGCAGCTCCGTTAATCTTCAAGCCAATCCAACCAATCGTCAAAAGACTTGTAGCGCCCGCATCTCCAGTGGTGCGTCTTACGCCCAATATACGGAGCTTTGGATTAGTGGTGCCTCACATTGCATTCCAGCTACAGCTATGGGAAGACGACGAGTAGTGCGTACTCCTGAGAAAGAAGCTGCCCACCGCCAGCGTTAGCGCGAGTTGGCTCGTGAACGGGCTTTTCGTCGTAGGGCCGACCCTGAGCTGCCCGCCAGAGATGCTATGTAATGCTCCCCTATGTAATCCACTCCTGCGGGAAGGCCTTTAGGGGTATTCTGAATAAAAAGTCTGAATAAATAAACGGCAGCGCTCCTAAAGCGTGCTCAACACGCTACGCACACAAAAGCGAAAATGAGGTGAAAGAATGGTGAAATAAAAGGTTTACAATGTACACTACGTGCAAAGTTTGACTGGCATGGGGTAACACTCAATGTTACTAACAGAGCTTCGCTGTTGAGCCACTTTTACGGACTGGAAGGGCGGTGGTCTTTTTAACCTTTAACTTTGACGAGATTACGGATAACCGATACTAGTATATCCTAAAAAAACGGATGTGTCATTACTACCTTTTTTTGGTCCTTTTAACACGAGAATAAAAATACTATGATGGACTCAGGCTTTTAAATAGGTTTTGTTAGTAAATGCTGCCAATGCATTGTACTCATATGCCCAACCCAAAGCCGATATTTTTTGGCTCATTCCTGAGTAATTTTGAACTACCTTATATGTTGTTTACTTGCTTCGAATTTGTAGCTCTCTATATTTTTGCTGTTTTAAACCGTAGTTGCCAGTTAAATCGTGTTATATTTGCTACACGTTTTAACAGGAGGTTCTCCCGATAGTATATACTTTGTAGCCTCCTTCTGTAGTATACTTTGCAACAAAGAAATATGTGTAGGCGAATTTGAATAAACATGAAACTTGAAACCACCTGCCTAATTTGTTAAAGGAGGGAAAGTGACTTGAGTGGAGCACATCACCACACTCCAATATTTCATCACGATGCGGAAATGCTTGTCAAAACCGATGTTTCTCTTAACATTTCTTCGGTGCTGAACACATCTAATTTCGAAGCTATTTCTATCACCTACCGTATATTTCTTAGTGTTTGTACATGTCTAAAAGGGATCCCAAGAATACATATTCCAGGTTATTTGTTTCGTTCATTGAATGATCAGGATGCTTCAATTTATAAGCCTACTTTGACCTTTGTCCAACCATAACGGCTGCAGTATGTTAAGTTTTCAGTTTCAGTGTGTGCAAGCAAGCGAAATATTCAAGACACCGCGCATGCTTACCGTGCCTCGCATCAATATCGTGCACTTGAATATATTCAAAGCTTTTTCAAAATTGATAACGCTGTAGTAATTTCAAGCCTTGCTGTGTTCGCATTCCCGTTTCAGTATTTCGCTAGAGCTTATCACTAGAAGAACATACAACGCAACGCCAATTCGCGTTCAAGCGCCACAAACAAAAACAAAAAAAAAACTATGTAAACGCTGGGCGTCTAAAGTTGAGGCGTTCGCAGAGAAACTTCCGTCTTCATCACGAAAAAGCACGAGACATTTTTCTTTCAGCAGCGAATTTCGAGAAGTGAGCAGATGAATAGCGAACACCTCGCTATCTGTCATCCCTGCTCAACGTTCAGAAATATGGATTCTCCAAGGCTTGCATAGAAGAGCAAAGTATCGTTCCACAAGGCTACCACTTCTTAGAATAAAAGGAAGAACTGCGCTAAGATAAACGGCAAATGAGAAGTGAAGCCGGAGAAACCCATGGCGTTTCGCGGAGTGGTCTTATAGAAGTGGCTAGCTATGAGCAACAGCTTTGGGGAAGATAGGCGGATGGAGAAAGCGATTTGCTGGCGCTTCAAAACTGACATATGCGAATTCATCTTTTTTTTTTCTTTCGTGCATGAACTCCTAGAAGGGCCGATGGTAGATGGAGAGTAGTTTTGAACTGTGGAGCATTGCTTTCTTTTTAATATTCTTGTACAGCTCAGACGAGGGGTGCATGATGAAAACCAACAGGTTGATTTCACGACAAATCACAGCTGGCTGTGCTGAATGATCTTAAGGCTTGAAATTAACCAATCCCTTTAGTGCCGAAGTGAAGCGGCAACTATATGTGATGCATTTTCGATGGGCTTTCTATGTGATGCCATCCAGCATAGCCACAGAAATATTGAGGTGTAAGAAGGCGGTGATGTAATACCAGCCATACTATCATGCATGCTTGTACTCACTCTAGATGCTTGTAGGTTCATTCGCGCTTGTAGGCGCTCTATGATGCCTTATGGAACGGGCCTAAACGGGCTGCTAATAGGCCAGAATGCTGGCTCCTTACATCTATGGCATTATAACCAACATTTTGGAGGAATGATACCCGTCTTTCCAGGAACAGGAAAATTTATTGAAATGAAGTTCGTACGGTTTATAAAGCGGCAGCTGTTCTAAACATGATTTTCTGAGTGTGTGTTTGTGTCTGTGTGTGTGGCATTCAGAACACTTCTAAGTCCCCGTCCTTCACACGGTTAATGAACTGCATTATCGCTCCAGTAGAGGCTGCTGCGCATAGAAGAAATAAATGTGACAGTAGCTGCGAATTTGCAGAAACCACATTGAATACCGAATACCCAATGTGTGCATGCAACTGGCTCTGCTCACAGGCATTGCGTCTAAAGCTAATCAGCAATGGAGAAAAATGTTTACCTTATCTGCAAACAAAGCTGTTGTAGAACCAGCAAAAGGCGCAGTGAAAAATTGTAGGGTCTTTGGTTTTCGGCTGATATCTGACAAATGCAGATTTTTGCACCCCGAAGAAAAGTTATGAACATCGGATTAAACATGTATTCTCCCAGAAATTTGCCTTTTCGTAAAGAATAATAATTATTGCAGGCATTACAAAACTAATGAGTACTGTCTACCATTTGTTTGCAAGTGATTAAGATATGTTTGTGATATATTTTAAAATGGTTTCATACTTGGGGTTCGTATGTGATACAAGTCGGCGCACGCAAGCTGGTTAAGGGACAGACAATCGCTCAGAACGCAAATCGATATAACCCCGCTGATGGAATGATTCCCTATCATAGTGTCTAAATTTTTTTTTTCATTAAACGTGGATTTCTATTTTTATTCGGTCACTAAAATTGGGAAAAGGGACCTTTGGCGCCCCACGCGACAAAAACATGAAGCTGCATGAGAGGTCCACCACGTGACCTTCTACTAATGCACGCGGTTACTGGACTTTTTATTAGTACTAAAATGCACTATAGCTTTTATTATTATAAATTTTTCCTGACTTAGAATGTGCAGGTAAGCCTTCGTTTATAAAGAGCAGAAAAGTGGCGCTGCCCTCGCCTTTGTTTTGGAGGAGTTCGCTTGACTCGTCTATCGACAGAACGACGAGTGGGGCGAGCTAGTCATGACGTAGGCATGTACTTGGGGGAAAACGGGGTACAAATGTAAGAAATGTCTGTACAACAAACCGAACTTATTGCGCCAGCTTTTTATATTCAAGCGGTTGAAAAGGTTTAAATGTAGTTGGTTAAGCACAGTTACACTCCCTCCTGTGAAAGCAGAACGATGGGTGGCGTTCACAGTTTGTGAGGCTGGCTGTCGAAAGCGCTCTCACTTCTCAGCGTTGCTGGAGGAGGGACTCGTGCTTTTTAGAGGCTGCTATCATCGAAAAATTCTACTTACCAAATATACACACGCTTTTGGAAGTAACCATTGCACACGTAAACGCTAGCGAGGGCGAGCTTTGCGTTGCGTCATAAAAAACTACGTCCTTAAAAATCGCTTGTCAGTCCCTTCAAGAGGAGCATCATGGTTTAGGTGCTCGAGATTGAGCTAGACAAGTTGTGCCACCCCAGGGTAACCGATAGCTTCATGGCACAAGCCCTGTGGCTTTGTGCCATGGGGTACCTTAACCTATTACTCGCTTCGGTCGCAGAGAATTCCCTCGAAAAAAGAAAAGGCCGCTGTGCATCCAATGACATTACGCCCACTCCACACAGTCGCGGGCGTGGCAGAGTGGCGGTTATCCTTACAGGCGCTGCATTTCGGATCGTTTGGAAAAAGTGGGTCTGCGTTATGGTAGCATTTTCTGCACTGCGCAACCTGTTTGAACGAGCAAGGACTAGCTGTCGTATCCGACTAGAAATGCGTCAGCGCAAGGTGAATCATCGCTCAAAATCTGTAGACTGATGTGAGACAGGTCGCCTACAGTTTACCCCTCTCTGACGGTGCATGTTACATGGGGCAAACAGGAAGGTGCTTGAACCAACGCCTGTGCGAACACTTTAACAATAAAAGAAATAGGAGGGAGGGTTCTTGGCTAGTCATTGTCACGAATGTAGGTGCAAACAGAATTCAGGGTGCACAGGCGTGATGGCTAGACATAAGGATGGATGTACTCGCACTCGCTGAGGCTGCGCGAACAGCACCGCAAGATAATTGTGGTAGTAGGCCTTCTGCTGCATTGTCAGGAAGGGAATTATTCTTTTCAGAAAGCACAGGCCTGAGCACCTAGATGGTGTCGTGGTATTGTAGGTTTCTTTTGTGAACTTGCTGTTTTTTTTTTTTTTTGCCACGTCACAACCTTTTATTAACTCTGGGTATATAAATCCCGCCAGTAAACAAAAACCAATAGTTGGAAGTCAGCGTGTGTCCCAGTATGTCTGTTTCTCTGTGTATGCATTTTACTTCGGGCTGCTATGACTTCATGATGCAAAACCAACTGACCCCATATTTCACCTTACTAAGCTACATTGTTTGAGTGCTAATCGCGATATTCATTGTGAGATCAGTTCTGGCAGAATTGTTTTAATGCCTAAGCATTTCTATGCGTACTCAATTAGAAAACCTGTCCGCCCGTCTCTCACGCAAGATCAATCGCTATTAAGAAATTATTGCATAGATCATTTCACTCTTTACAAACGTAGACCCTGGTCGGCTTCCGGTTTTGCCGACTGCCGTAGCCCGCTAACTACAGCGAGCCAGAAAGTCAGTCGGGGCAATGTTGAGTTACAGGAGTGCCCTTAAAACGGATGCCTCCAGATTTTCAATACTTTTCCTCTGTACATGACAACACCTTTAGAAATCAAAGTTACCGCTAGTTATACGAAAATATTTAGATATTTTTCTTGGGTGCATAATGCGCATGTCTTATCTGGGAACACAAACATAGACATTTCGCACATTGAAGCAAGTTAAAAATGCACTTTGTATTCCGGCGTAGTAGACTAATAAGGCACGTGAGCGGAAGCTTCTTGGCGCCGCACGCTCGACACTGTTATCTCGCGTGAGAAACCGTCTGTAAAACAAAAGTAATTCGAAAGGAAAAGCGTTAGCGGTGATGGAATTCGAAGCTACAACCCCAACCGTCACAAGCCTGATGTCTTACCATGGCCGCCGAATAAAAAAAGATTGGACGACGCTTGAGCTTTGCCTTTACGAGTGGAACGCCATAGCATTCAGAGACGCCTGACTGTTTTTAATGCGTTCGAAGTCTCATAATTGCACACAGAAGTCCTCATCTGCCAAAATGCATTCGCTGCGGTGTCGTTACGATATGCATCTGGGATCGCCGTAAGCTCCAGCAGAGGCAATTCGCAATCTCCTTGAAGTGCACAACACACACAAATACTGCGTACATGCGCACAGAGGCACCTTCACTGGACAAGCGATGGACAAGCAATGGACAAGCAATGGCAAGCGACGGCAAGCTGGCCGGCAAGCTCTTCTTGGCAATGCATCGCGGAGACTTCGCGCACACAGATAAACAGGTACGTTTTTACTGTGCTGCGTCACTACAGACCGTACCACCAGTACCACCATTTTGTAGCGACGCCGCTGCTCTTGTCAATATGGATGGAGTGTAGTTTTTAGTTGGTGCAGCGGAGGCCTTGATAGCTTCAGTCAAGCGTCTGCGGTGAACAGCCATGCCGCGGCGCTGCGTTGCCATTCCCCTAATAAACGGAGAATGGTTAGATCATTGACGTGACTGACTTTGTCGAGAACACCACTGCAGCGGCCCTGGCTACTGCTCAACTTAGGAACTCGCTCATGCATGTGACCTTGTAAAATGTATCTGCTTGTAAGCTTTGCCCACTCTCGCCAATCGCGGCAAAAGTGAAAAATTTATCAATTCGCTCAATCTCCGTTTGTCAAGAGAAATTTATACCATTCGAAAAAAAAAAAGACAGGTACCTTAGGAAAGAAAACGTATGATATTTTATTGGTTACATTTTAACGCATTCGACTTAGCGAAAGTGCAAGTGCACGAATGCGCCGCATGTGCCCTGGCAGAAAGATGGTAGAAGGTAGTCCTTGGCATGGGAAGGTAGAAAGATAACGCCCGGAAGAGGAAGCAAGCCCTTAACGTGCCCGAGAAAGGCGTGGCAAGCGGCTCACGGTAAGTGTGCGCATAGCGAGGCAGTCACGGTATTGCTAAATTGCGACGATACGTTCATAACAATACGTAGCGCTGGCGCGTTTCGTTGCGCAGCCTTTTGTGCTTGAAACATGGAAGCAGTGTGCAGCGCAGGGCGCACTTATGTTGTCATACGCGGCTTTTTCTAGACATTCTTTTTTGCTTGCTATTCTTGCGCTTTCCATATGCTACCTCCGTTCAGAGAAAACCGAGAGAACTCGCGTAAAACTCGTGCGAACGGGAAAATCGGCGCACCCTCCATATAGCACCCCTGGCCTTACTTGCAATATACAGCGGTTGAGCGCAAACTACGATTTTGTCCCAAACATTTGACAATGCATTCAGAATTCCAGTCGTTCTGCTCCGATTTCTCGACAAGTTCTCATTTTACGGTCGCGATTGATCGATATGACACTCGGCGCTTTGACGTCCTTGGTTTCTCATGAAAAATTGAAAAAATGCTTTCATCTGTGCGCTTTGACCATTCTCCAAATCCCCGCAGTCGCAGATATTTGGGGCTCCTGCGCTTCATGTGCTCGACCTCGGCATGGAGAAGGACGCGTTCCGCTGTGTTCAAAGGGGCTCGATGTTCCTGTCTTACTGCACGTGTATCCGCACGCCACTTCTGGACCCTACGTGTATTACACAGGGGCAGCATATCTAAGGAAGTTGGAAATAGGCGCAGGAAGTTTCCAACTTTTAGACCCTATAACCCCTGGAGTTTGAGTTTGAGTTTCATAAATTTTACCAACTATGGCACAGTGAGCTTTCCGAAACGCCAAAATTCCTCCTCTGTTGGACAAACGTACTCTCGAGCTACGTCTTTCTTAACACCACATGCGATACTACATTTAGTTCCGATTGCGTCATGCGTGGCGGGTCAGAGGCGCCACCTGCGCACGTGACACATGTATGATCTAGTAATGTTTTTTTTTTTTTTTCTCTATATGCAACTACACCAAAGCAAAGCGCATGACATCTATTCACGCATACGAAAGCTTACACGATTAACGTATCATAGGTCAAGTGGGAGTCCTGCGAGTTTCTCTTGAAATCGTACACGATCACTATTGGTAGGAGGCCTACCGTGGTCCACGGTGATGGGCGGGAATCGGCATCCCTCGGTCTTGCTGCTCGAATCTCCACTCCATTTCTGGGTCTTGCATGTCAAATGCGGAGGTGCCATAACCGATGAAGCCTGAAATGGCTGCAAGAAATCGCACAATTTTCTCTTAAATGCAACCACTCGAGCTAGGATGGTCAAGCGCACTGCCTAGCTATGCCTCCTTCAACGCCGAGAAAGCGTTTAAATTTAGCGCCGATTGCGTCAAGCCTGTTGCGAGTACTCCACCTATGCACACGACCCGTGTCTGATCGAGTAATGGTTTTATTTCTCTAAAAACGACACCGAAATTAGGCTAAGGGGTAGTACCTGCAGTTAGAAATTTATAAGCGACCATGCTATGGTATGCTTTCATAACATGTGGTTTATGCAAGTCACCCTCTCTGAATGATATTAAAGACGTTTAACGTTAAAAGAAAGTGTCGTAACGCCATCCGTTACGCTATCGTTATCAGCGTTGTCTTCCTTCTGTGTTCGTTCACAGGCTTGAGGTGCTTGATCCACACAAACGCATTGCTTCGTCTAGAAACCCTCCAAAGAACCGTAAAAGGTGCTGGGTAGCCAGCTACTTGGAGGATAGTTCAGCACAATGCGGTTTGCGCTAAACAAAGTATTCATGCACTTGCACGATAGTTTGCATAAAGTGAATTCGAACAGCGCGTGTGGTCTGCATAGCTTTTTATGTCCGTAATTGTTTGCTTTTATGTCTGGCGTACGGAAATTACTATTACCGATCTTTCATTGCACTTTTAGCACTCGCATAGAAAAAGTTACTTGGCACTCTTCATTCATGTGTTACCAGCTTGGTATGCCATTTGGACATAGCTAATAGTGCACAAATGTCGTCCAGTTTTGCTTGTGTTTCCAACAGAGAACGCGAACTGAAAGAGTTTCGGTTAATTCCCTTGTCGACGATCAATAATTATAAATCGCGTGGTTTAATAGTAAATTCTTGATATGTGATTGTGAATTTGATCCGCTTGTTCACACTGAATCACATACCATTCACGTGTATTTTTCCTATCATGCAACAACAGGCGTTTAAGATTGCTTTACTTTACCTTTTGTATACATGCTCTCATGGATCGATCATGATCCACATTTAGCAATGTAAGAAAAGGGTTGTATAAAGCAGCAGTTATTGTTTTTCAATAGCAAACCGTGGACGCTGCTTTCAGAGAAAGAAACTCGAGCTGGAGAAAACATGGGTGTTCTAATTAAAACCCATTGATCGACGGTATTAGATTTTGAAAAAAGTGGTCTCAGGTGGAGAAAATCAATGCCAATGGAGAAAAGAAGATAGCGAACAGTCTTATTCCCCATTTATCTTGCCAGTATACGCACCAGGGCTTGAGCTTCTAATTCGGAGAACCGATGCCCAGTTAATCAAGGCTGCAAACGTAGAAGCTTATGTGTTTTCATTTCTCTCTTTCTTGCGGATATAATTTTTCGTAAGGGAAAGAATGTAGCGGAATAACTCCGTAAAAGCATGTGCGTTCGCTTCTGCACAAAAGAAAAGTAGTGTTTGTGCAGGCTTGCCCTAAAGTAGAAGCAGACGGCGAGATTACAGTTCTGAAGCTTTCGTGCTCGTTATTTGATACCTGTCCGCCCACCCCCGTCCCCACACACACACTTTCTAATTACGTTTGGCAAGCAAGCGTGGGCGTATTGTTAGCTTGAACATTCTTTGTTTCTTTAGACTGCTGAGAATGCAACGGATTGAAATATTTGCCGCATACAGTTGAATTGAATTGGATTTATTGATAGGAGAGACAGAGAGGTCGACCTGAGGTAGTGCGCTCTAGTCTGCTACTCTGCCCTGGGGAAGAGGGAAGAGGAGGGAAAGTACTGGGATGTATGATGACGATGATGATGATGATGATGATGATGATCATGAGAGAAGTGGTGAGTGCTTATGTACATGAGACAGTTGTCTTGCTAGAGCCGCTCGTCGAGCTTGGTGTCCTTCAGAAACTTCAACAATACTTTTGTTGCACGTATTGAAATTGCAGTGTCAGGCCATGGGCCGAGGATAGCTTCCTCCGACAGTGGTTGCCTGCCAACGATGGCTAAGAACCTTTCTAACGTCCTTCGCTCCAGCATATATGCTAGGCAGTCGCACAGTAGGTGTTGCAGTGTTTCAGGCGTCTGGCAGTGATCACAATCAGGGCTGTTCGATTGGCCGATGAGGTGCGCGTGGCGACGGGTGAAAGCAACGCCGAGCCGAATCCTGTGTAGCAATGATGTTTTGCTCCGCGTAAGCTTCGGGGGCAAACAGAATTTACCGTCTGGGTCAATCATGTGTAGACGTCTGTGAATGTTGTCATAGTGGGCTCTGTAAGCTTTTGTAAGGTCCTGCATGAGTGCCTTAATCATGGAGTTGGTGTCAGGTCGCGAGTAGGCAATCCGTACTTCATGACGCCGATCTTGCTTCATTGTCAGCGATTTCATTGCCAAAAACACCACAATGACTAGGCACGCATTGTGAAGGTGATCACGCGGCCACTTAACTCGGCACTGTGATGAAGTTCGACGATTTCCAGCACGAGCAGGTAGTATGGTCCTTTCCTTTAAAAAACGTTTTAGCGCCTGTAGCGCTGATTTGGCATCGCACAATATCGTCCATTTATGAGGTGTCTGCGTTCTCATAAAACGGACAGCCTCCCGTATTCCCACAAGTTCCGCAGCCCTAGATGTCGATTTGTGGTCTAATCTAAATCGTTGAGTAATTCCAAGTTGTGGGATGACAACTGCGGCCGTTGTGGCAGATGGTGTGACTGAACCATCGGTATATACTTGTACAGTCCCACTATATAATGTAAATATATGGGACAGGGTGAGCTGTTTCAAGCCAATGGAGGAAACGTGAGATTTCTTCATGATTCCGGGTATCTGAAGCCTCTCTAGAGGTCTTTGTAATGTCCATGGAGGTGTTGCGGCCATGTCGGTGGCCTGGAATCTTGCAAGTATAATACTTGCGGGACATGCAATAGCTTTAGAAAAACCACAGTCAAGGTTGGTGCTTGGAAGTGTTGACAGTGGATGGTGTGGGTGTTTGGTTAGCAGGCGAAGATAGGTTCGCACAGGTTCACAAGACGTGTATATGTCGATTGGACAAGCCCGTGCTTCCGCTATTGTGCCCTTAGTTGACGTGCAGCTATTTCACGTATGTTGCAATATGAGGTCTCAATTGTTGGCCTCGCACTATTTAAATTCATATTATATTACAGAAATTGTAACTTTGTTACACTAGTAATAAGTACACTTTGCGTTCAAACAATAAAAAAAACAACTAATGCGAAGTGAAATGTACGTCAACCTCAGTTCAGGAGTCTCAAGGTGAACGTCACGGATGTATATGCACAGGAGACGATTGTTTTGTGTAAAATAATAATATAGCCATATACGGCTCACTCAACTTAAGGCTATGTAACTGTTTTTTGTAACTAAATTTAGGAATGGAATCAAGTATAAATGTTCAAGAAAAATGATGTTATATATAAAATCGAACATATATAAACTTTTATTGATGACCAAAATGAAACATGAAGGCTGCGTGCTGACTTTTTGTAAAAGAGGCTTATTTACACTATTTTACAGATAGCATGTCGTTTGTCAAATTCATGTCCAACCTGCTGAGACGTTTGTGCGGTAAATGACAAGCAAATAGCACTAAACACTAGGGCACTCTAGAAAATACACCCGACTTAAGTGATTCCTTCGGATCTAAATTCATTTACGCGACAGTTGAATTCTGCTACAGTGAAGACGAATATCTTATTTGCTTCTTTGATTTGGTCGCCGACTCCTTTCTCAAATAAATGCGTCTACCAATTACGCTGAAATGGAAGCGACCCCAGCGCTTAGGACAGTCTTTAGGGGGTAGTGTGTGGTTGTATAAAAAAGATACAGTTAAAGTAACATTTAAAAAAGGATTACTCGCTATAACTTAGGAAAGCTAATTATAACTCGTGATGGTACAGAAAGAGTAGTATGGAATAAAAATTCATGAGCCATTTCACTCGGTGAAGGTGGATTACCAGCGACGCTGTTTTTCGTAGGACAAAAAGAGGTGACACAGAACTGTGAACAGAAGTACGAACACGTTTATTGTCTTGATTGGTGGTCATCGGGACGAAAGGAAAGCAAACAGATATCTATACCTTCGCGAGCACTCCTATATATATATATATATATATATATATATATATATATATATATATATATATATATATATATATATATATATTCATGTCATAAGAAGACAACAAAGATACCATGGATAGCATAGGGGAAATTTCTTGTACTTATAATTTGAAATATATAAATAATAAATTTATGGAAATGAAGGTGGGTCAAAACATATATACACCCTCTACATTGCGAGCGGCATAAACCAATGCATTTTTTGTTTGCTTAGGGGGTACACTCTTAAAGAAAATTGCACTCTTTGGGTCGTATCTTGCCACACAAGAATAATCGTCATCTGTCTTGTCCGCATTTTCTTTCTTTAACACTGCGAGCACGGTACTCTGAAGTCACGAATGGCATCTCGTTATCAGCATGACAGAGCGTTCTCGACAGGAAAGTGGCGGGCACAGCGTTTTCAAGAAAGGAAACGCAAGCAAGGCAGATTAAAAATATCCTTGTGTGGCAAATATACACCCCAAAGGGTGTAGATTTGTCTAAGAGTGTGAGAGCCGTTACTGATGATCAAAGATCTTGCTCGCACTCATGAAAATTTCACGGAAGGCTGGCCATAAACAGCTTCGCTGTAATCAGTTCTGACCTTTATTTATGATGTACACATGTCCACGTTTCAAATTTCTTTATTTATATCGTGTAGTGCAACACCTATAATCACCTATATGCTTGACATGGCTATGGCTTAGTACTTCAGACGACCTTCAAATTTGAAGTCTCCTTACACAATTTTTGTATTCAATATCTGTGTAATTTAATATTGAGGTCGCAGGTGAGCAGGTAGTTCCTCAGTTAAAAGCTTTATGCTTTTAAGGCACGATGACTCATTTTGAAGTCCCACCTGGAACATTTAAATGGACTCCAAGGCCAATACTTCTACGACTGATGCCACGAGCGAAGTTATGCAGTGCGACCTACAATATTAGAGCAATTTCATTTTCTCGGTACAACAGCAGTGCTACTATTAGCCCCCAGATGTCTGAACGGCACCCTGTTGTGTGTGACGTCAGCTGGTGGTCCCCACTGCCGCAATGCGTGCGTGCTCGCTACGTGTGGGTAACATGGCGTTGTCGGCTGACCTGCTCTGCTAGAGTTTTTGAAATGCGAGTCAGCAGGCTTGCAGAACAGTGTATACAGAAAGTTCCAGAATACTGTTCCCTTCGAAATCTAGCGGAACCGCCATCGTCACCACGTTTAGTTTTGATTGCACCTGGCGTCATCTGCTAGTGTGTAAAATGCGTACATGTGCTTGTACGCCGTTAGCCTTTCTCGTCTTTGCTGTTCCATTTATGTAACGCACTCACAATTATCTGTCGTCCCTTTCTTTTTAAGATAAACTGCAGCATTTGGCCTTCACATACTGTCTCTTAATACTTTGTTTGTCGGTCGAGCGCATGATGCGTGTTCGGCAGCCCACTCCGTTGACCACAGGCATTCCAATTGTAGTGTTGCCCAGCGCGTTAAGCATATCACATAAGACATTTTATGCCATTCTCAGAAAGCTAAGTGGTCGCTGCGGTTAGTTAATGCTTACACTGCGCTAGCGGCAATACCACGAAATGCGCTCTGCAACATCAGATAGAAGGGTGGGAAAAATGAGCAACCCAAAGGAGGAGGAAAAAATCGCGAGCCATTCCCTCTGTGAAGGTGCGTGAGTAGCCAAGCTGTGCAGCACACGACAAAGAGGTGACACAGAACTCTGAACAAAGGTACGAACACATTTATTGTCTTGATCGGTGGTCATCGTGACGAAAGACACCCACACACATTCTTTTTATACATCTGGGTTCATTCGTGTTAAACATCCGTTCTATACATTCGTGTTTTCGTTTCGCGATTTATTGAGGCAAGGAATTTGAGACCAAAATCACCACACCGACTGGCAGTGTGCAAGTGCCGTCGGTGCCTTCGCGGAGGGACGGGCAGTATGGGAAAGCTAGCATGACGAGCGGCAAGGGAGCGAGATGAGGAAGAAGGCGAGAACGACGACGAACGCGTGAGCAGTGGCACGAGCTCGTTCGCGCGGTTGCGCCGAGTGGCACCAACGAGCGAGCTATGGTGGAAACAGACGAAGAATGCGCGAGCAGCGGCACAAGCACTTGCAGATGATGATAGTTTTAGCTCACAGATTTGTTGACGGACACGAAAAATGCACTGAAGCCTAGCCATAAACAGCTTCACTGTAAAACATTTATTTGTCTAGAGTTTTTTGTGGTGGCTTCGCGACTAGGTGGTAGTCAACCTTTGGACGACGGCGACCCCGTCGGCTCTTGCAATAGCGGAGATCTGAACTTGCCGATAGGAGCAAAGGAGCATTGTCTCCCACTGCACGGTACTTGTGGGGTACGAGGGTGGTTTAGGATGATTTGGACGGGCCCACACGCTATGAAAGGGATCGCCAAACGGGGAACCACGTCATTTACATTTACTTGATGAATGATCTGGGCAACACGAAGTAACATACTCTGGTGTAGTAGTGCTGACCTTCGCAAGGTAATTTTAATTCAACTTTGTTACGTTCGGTGTGAAGCAGCTTGCCCCTGCATGTTAGTCGGCTCAGCGCAACCCTATCTTTGCTCCTTCCATGGGTAGCGAGCACATTTCGGGGGATAAGCAGGTCTAGTGATGAGAATTAAGTCCAATGTACACGGGCGCTTGCTGGCGAGCGAGCGAGAGCTCGTGCATTCGCGCCTTGCGTTCGTCCAACTGGTGGAACAGAATCCGCTCTCGCACAGAGCTTCAACGCGTGCGACGTGGCCTGCGCCATCCTGCTGCTGCGTCGGCGCTCCGGAAATCATGCGTGTAGCTTTGCCTTTGGTGCTATCGCAAAAAAAAAAGGACAGCCGAAAACCTTTGTTCAGATCACCGTTTTTAATATTTTATTTCTTCTCTAAGCGTGGCATACATATTTAAAACTAAAAGCAGAAAATTGAGAAGTCCAGGTTTGCTGGTACTTGACGGAATAAGGAGCAGAAACGCTAATCACACAAGTAAAAAGGGAAAAAAAGGGGGGGTAGAACCACGGACAACGGCGACATAAAAGGCTCAAAGCTTTTGCTGTGTGTCTTTTATACCACAGTACCTTTATTCTTTCGCTCATAAAGTGGCTTACTGTAGTTTGAAAGTGCGGTCAGCAATGCTAGTCTTATGCTAACCGATACAAACTGAAAACTTTTGCCTCCGAAAGGGGTAGTGAGATTAGTTTGTAGGAACATAGTGTAAAGAATGAGTAGCATGTATTCGCAGGCTCCTTTAATGCTCGGAAAAACACTTTTATATAGCACGTACTCAGGAACAAAAGTCAATGTCGGTAGTTTTTCATACTGCTCTACAATTTACGATCACTCTACAAGTGAAGCAGGCGTTGCTCCCCATACGTTGCTGATCCCAAAGACAGTGCGATGCCAGGCCGACCTGCACCGGATGTGCAGTTCACCATACAAAGCTTCGCTGGTCATCCTTCTTCACAGTGTGGAAAGGAGCTGAGTTTTTCACTTTGTTTTCAACAAGTAACACGCAACTTTTGCCACGAGAGCCGCCTATCTACAACAGGAAGCTACATAAGACGATTTATCGGCATCGTGTCATTTTACGAGCCCTTCTCGTTGGTGGAATTTTGATCAGGGACAATTATTGCAGGTAACAAAGTTGTAGTGAAATAATATAGGCTCATTAACTGCATGGCGCGAAGAGATGCAAATTACCTATCTACTTCTAAGTAAATCTAAGGGTACGTAGACATATATATCCGCCACATATATGTACGAAGAAAATTATCAAATATTCTAAATGTACTGATTGAAAAAGGGAGAAGTCCCGACCGGTATAAGCGCGCTTCTCTTGAAAGCTGTACCAGCCCCAGTTGAACCAAACAACTTTCTTAGAAAACAAACCAAGACATGCACTTATTGAACGGTAATATGAACAGTGTTCGCGAAGAGAGATTCCCTATGTACTCAAATAAATCGGGGAGACGGGGAAGCTTTCACCTATATAATCTCTGTGGCAATTGTCTGACGATCTCCTTTAACGTGCCAGCAGACGAAATTAGGTAGGAACATCGAGTCTACTCAAGTTGTATTTTCTGTTCAGATCGTATTCAACGTCAGAATTCACTATTAAAATTTATCTAATAGCCTGTCCCGTTCGAATGTAACGCATAACAGCACATTCGAAGTCTCGAATCTGAGAGGCCGATGCAAGTGAGGACTCTTATTCCGATTGATTTTGCAGCTGGATAGCCGTCGCTGTTGTGCAGAGGCGCACCATTTCCTGAGAGAATTACTGCACGGGCGCTAATCGATTCTGCTTGAGAAGTTCCCAGCTGTCATTCAATATAAACGCCCCGTTTTGGGGCAGCCTGTAAATCTGCTAACTTGATTCAGCCAAAGAAAACATTTCTTTGGCAGTCTCACCATATCTGCAAACCCTTTCAAACTGGGTGCCCAATGTGGAATCACACGTATCTTCTTTAACGAATACAGCACATCTACGTACAAATATCTCTACGTTTATGTTAAGCATGCCGTTCCTTTAATTGTTTTAATTATTGTCTGTATGATAGTTCAACTGATAACGGAAAGCGGCCGTTCATAATACAGAAGCTGCTTAGTTGAGCGGACGTACAGTTGAGAGCGGCAATACATTTTGGTATGAAATATAATATAATCGCTACATGTTTATTTTTTCTCAGAAATCAGACTCTAGAATAATTTCTTTCGATTACAACCCTAGAAAGAAGCCGAAGGACGCAGGCAGCTTCTTTTTTTTTAACTAAACAAGTTATGGCGCCTTGCAACCGGCGATAAGATCATGAGGCAGTTCTAACCCCCAGTGGTTCTTTAACGGGCACCAAAACAGAAGTACATGAGTTTCTTTACATTTCGTGCCCATCGAATTCCGCCACCTGGTTTGAATCTGTGAGCTCGAGTTTAGCAGCTTAACGCCATATCCACTATGCAGCCACTAATTAGGCTGCCGCACCGCTTTTTTTTTTTTTTTTTTTGTTAAGCATGGACTGAACAAAATATTTCACACGGCTTACCGGCCGAAGATTAGCATCTATAGTGGCTACTTAAAACTAGCTCCTTTCGGCACGCGAGATCCGACCGCATTAAAATAACCCGTACCAATTACACCACGTTCTGCTACGCGAGAATTAGACTTAATAATGACTGGAATTGTGTACCGCAGTTTTTCTTTTTTCTATAAGAATACTTCTCGTAAATCTGAGAAGAGGGCGCTGGATGGGGCAGATATATTTTACATGTTTGAAGCGGCAAGCCCGGTGTTTACATATGTTTTTCCGTCTGCGTTTCGCAAGATCCTGGGATGCAAAACTACATATGCCTAAAAATACACACGAGAGATACGTGCCGCTTGAAGAACAAGAAAATTATTTGTTCTCGAACGCGACAGCGCCGCCTCCCATTGACTATGCTCCGTAATTTCTGTGTTTGCCTTTTTGTATATATGCCGTGCCTGCCCATGAGATGTGGTCGAAGGTTCACAGGAAGAGGTCCAAGGGGCCATCATCCGACAAGCAAGGCGGTGCGCGGAAGCCAGTGGGGCCCTTGCCTATAGGCTTCACCCATTGAGCGTTTTATTCTTCAATAAAGTTGTTGTTGTTGTTGCTCTAGAAAACGAACCGTACAATAACATATTAGAATGAACGCCGACATTCCGGCTTCAACTACAGTATGACGTTACCGTGCTTCACAGTATACTTACTATTACTGCGAGCCGCACTCGCATGCCTGTCTTTAACTTTCGATTGGCAAAGCAAATTCTACCGCAAGGTGATTGTCTCGGCGACCATCACGTGGCAGCGTTATCGGCCGATGGTTCTCGCGAGCTTAGCAGGCCCCTCGCGCCAGCCTGGGGTGTCGATCACAACATAAAGAAAATGGTTGCGACGGACCTGTCCTCTACGCAGGCTGAAGACCTTTGCCAAGTATTATCGTCCTACCGAGATATTTTCGACTTCGACGATCGCCCTGTAGGCCAGACGCACGTGGTCAAGCGTCGGATTCTTACTGGCAATGCTACGCCTATTCATCGACAACCGTATCGAGTTTCTGCGTCGGAACGCCGAGTAATTCAGAGAGAAGTGAACAAAATGCTACACAAGAACATCATTGAGCCTTCTTTGAGTCCTTGGGCGTCACCTGTAGTGTTGGTTAAGAAGAGGGATGGCACGTGGCACTTCTGTGTAGACTACCGCCATCTGAACAACATTAATAAGAAGGACGTCTACCCACTCCCACATATAGACGACGCCCTTGACTGCCTCCACGGTTCCAGCTATTTCTCTTCTATTGATCTTCGTTCGGGATACTGGCCGATTGCTGTTGGTGATAGGGACAGAGAAAAAACTCCGTTCATTACACCTGATGGCCTATACCAATTTAAAGCAACGCCGTTTGGCTTATGCAACGCTCCTGCCACCTTGAAGCGTATGATGGACTCCTTGCTCCAAGGTTTCAAATGTTCCACATGCCTCTGCTACCTTGACGACGTCATCGCCTTTTCGCCAACGTTCGGCACTCACCTTGATCGTCTAACAACTGTACTTTGTGTACTTAGAAAGGCGAAGCTGCAACTTAACTCGTCCTAATGTCGTTTTGGCCACCGCCAAATACTATTCTGGGCCATCTCGTTGACCCTTCCGGAGTACAGCCTGATCCCGACAAAACTCGCGCTGTCTGAGAGTTTCCGGTTCCGAAGACAGCCGCAGACATTCGAAGTTTTGTAGGGCTATGCTTGTCGTTTTGTTCCAGATTTCGCGGCAATTGTTAAACCCCTCACTCCCTCCAATTGCTAAACCCCTCAAGGCTTACAATTCTGTGTACTGCAGAAGCCACCGCCTTCTCTCGTCTCGTCACTCTTCTAGCCTCACCACCCATTCTCGCCCACTTCGACCCTTGATGCCCTTACAGAATTGCGTACAGATTCCAGCGGTCATGGCGTAGGTGCCGTCATAGCCCAGCGTCAGAGTGGCCAGGATTGCGTTATTGCTTATGCGAGCTCCCTGCAAGCACAATCGGCGCGCAACTATTCCGTTATGGAACGCGAATGCCTTGCTGTCGTCTGGGTGGTTGCGAAGTTCCGTCCTTACCTTTACAGTCGCCCTTTTTCTGTAGTCACTGACCATTATGCTCTCTGCTGGTTCTCATCGCTAAAAGATCCTACAGGCCGGGTTGGTCGATGGGCTTTGAGGCTACAAGAATTTTCTTATTCCGTGGTGTACAAGTCTGGCCGCCTGCACCAAGACCTTGACAGCTTGTCGCGTTACCCTGTTGACGACTCTGACTCCTCCAATATTGCCAGTGCTTCTTGCATATTCTCTCTATCACAGCTGCTTCATTTAGCCGACGAGCAACGGTGTGACGCCTACATCAGAGCACTCGTCGACCGTTTTGAACACTTTCCGGCCGATACTGCTCTACGCCTCTTCGTCCTCCACGCGGGTACTCTGTACCGACGTAACCTTCATCCGAACGGCTCTGAGTTCCTACTTGTGATACCTAATCACCTCCACTCCACCGTTCTAGAAGAGGTTCACGAGGCACCAACGGCAGGACGCCTCGGCGTATCTCGAATCTATGACCGTGTACGTTGCCGTTTTTTCTGACCGGGCCTTGGCCGTTCCGCATGACGTTACGTCACCACTTGTGAGCTTTTCGAACGACACAAGAATCCTTCCCAGCTCGATGGTGCTCGATACTGATCACTTTCCGGAAATTTGTATCTTTCGTTTGATTGTGGAGTCCGACAAGCCGCACGAGCGTGCCGAAAGTACGCCGAGGCATCCTTAGGTACCTACGAATACAAAAGAGATTGCGTGTAGCACTACACGACATCCAAATATCCAAATACACCTTATTTAACGTTGTCACGAAAAACAATATATCTCAACTATTCTCTGTAGTACTCCACGTCAGGATCTCGCAGAAGGGGTAGCACTTTCGTAGCGTGTGCAAACTTTTCGCGGTTTTGAAGAGCTGGACGAACCCACCTAAGTCACTGCCGTCGTCTGCGCGTCATGCATCGCCATAAAGGTGCTTGCCAACAGGCCTAGCAGTACTGCCTCTTCTTGCTTTAGGTTTATCATTGCCGTGCCAAGCAGTGGTGAAGACGTGCACAATAAATCACATGAACTCGACGCGAGTGGAGATAACTGCGCAATTTTGGGCGGCGGGGACATCCGGCATATTCCGCACATGTTTGAAGGTTATCGCTTTTCAAGGCAGATGACGCTGCGTCATGTTCCGGGGGGCGTATTTCCAATTGCTAGTAGGTACAGCGGGGCGTGGCACTTGCGGAGAGGACGGACGTTTGCGCACATGCGCGAGTAAGAGTGGGTGCGAGAGAGGAAATGTGGGGACTTCTGATCCTTGCATATACGATTCTTCCTAGGCACTACGGAGGAGTTTCTTGGCACGCTTTTTATGCGCTTGTCCCTAGGCGTGCCGGCAGAAGTCGCAGGGCGCGATAGTGCTGAACTAAGCATCGCTAGTTCGCTTCTCGACGCAATTATATTTATTCAATTATGTTTCACTAATGAAAACAACCTGTCATTATTTCGCACTATTTGCGGCGCCTGCAGGACATCAAAGCGGCAACGGTGACATCAAAGCTAGAACCCGGACTGGTCGGTGGGTTGGGGCTCGCAGAGGCTTGCGCGTGCGAGGGGAATATAAGATCGCCTTTCCGCTATCACAGACAGCCAATTTTTTATGCGAACCCCCCCTGGCACGCTTCGGCCTGCCCGGCCCCCACCCACGGGCCGCCCTGCTTCCAGCTTTGCCCCAGAGATCCTGCGCCGCCAGCTTTATTATAACCTCAGGTGCTCTCCTGAGGCCTCCGTTTGCCGGTCACATGTGCCTTCCTGGAGCAATGCTTGTAAAAAATCCAATCTATCGTCGCGACGAAAAAAGCGACCCGCGACTTATACAACACCAGTCAGAACACTGCCTGTTCAGACACAGCGATCACCAAGCGGCGTCCTCGCCCACTGCCTCACCGCGCGGGCAGCCAGCGGCGGAGCGTATAAGCTACCTCGACCGCACTCCGCAAGGGATGGCATGTCTAGGGCACAAACGAATACAACACGCACTAAGAAACCACCTCTGTAGTCCCTAGGCTTAGTGATATATTCAAGGAGCAATAGCTCCCAGATTTTCTCTCTTGCACCAGCTCTTACTCGCGCCTGCGCGGAAATGTCGAGCGCCGTCGAAAGCGCTACGCCCCGCTGTACCTACTAGCAATTCGAGAAATGCTTCCGCGGGCGTGGTGCGCAAACAGTGTGAGCGACGCAATTCTCGGCGGCAGGAGAATTGCATTCGCTGTAGACGGCCGGATTTCTCAGTACGAATGTGCCTTTAAATGTCACCCCGGTTCCATAGGAAACACATGAAACATAATGCTGAGTATACGCAAACCTGCGGCCGCATTGGTGCACAAAATATACTAAAGGCGATGAAGCAAAAATAAAAAGCGAACGAAAGCTTCTCGGGAGCAGTTATCTCGGCCATACATCTTATTCGGAATCCCTACTAGCTGTCTCTTCAGGGGTCTAGCAACATCCTCTATTCCTTGCCAGCCGAGGAAGTAGTTGACCGTCATCGAGATAAGGTTGATACGTAACAGCACTCGTTTCCATGTACCGAGCTGAAGCAAAGGGTTCAGGGTATGTTCCTTTTATTGTGTTTTCTTTATTTGGGCGTCATGGCATACGTCATGGCACCGATTTCCATTCTTAAAGGATGATACGCCACGTGGTGGGGAAAAAAGGAAGCTGTACGAACGTCAAGACTTCCTGGGTATGAGCGTCGGGGAAGCTTGTTTGTGTCGTACCCTGGAGTCCGGGGTTCGATTCCCACCCAGACAGAAATTTACCTAATATTCTTTTCATAGGTATTGCCTTTCTTCGTTTATAGGAACCTCCGCGAGAAATTTGACAGCAATCAGAGTAATTTTAATGTGTATTTACTCTTTTCCATCGGGAATTTCTTAAAAAGCAATGAATAGCGCGCTGAGGAGGGGACATTAAAATTCAGACACACACGAACTGTACGAGCACAAACTTCCCACAAATTTTACTTTTCACCTACATCAGTGTTATACTCCTGAAGAAGGACCTATCGCTTATACAACCGGTATCGGCGTCTGAGAAACACTAGCTCTAAAGCGAAGAGGAAATAGAAGGTGCCTCACACAGGTCGTCCGAGTTCTAAATAACCTATTGTTATCTAAATTTGACAAGACTGTTGTCAGTCACCTAGACGGCGTGGACACAATCAAAACCTTTAGATTTGTAGATGACTTCTAATCCTTGGTAACAGTGACTCCAGCTCACTAGAGTCGAAGGTTCTAAGCATTTTAGCGATCGTGAAACACTGTTTTAATCCACTTGTTCTAACAAGTGAATTACCCAATAATTATTCCATCATATTTTTAGACCTTAACTTTAGCTTTCAGGCTAATCGCATTTGCTTTGCCTACCAGCCCCGATGTAACAAATCTACGATGGCATATCTTTCTGCGCAATCAAAACTTGTAAAAAGAGCTATTGTCAGCACGTGTTTCCAAAGTTCTCTCCGAAAATCGTGCCCACACATTATGAGCGACAGCATTAAACAGCAGAATGAAGAGGCTGGCTAACGTTGGTTACCCCGCGCATGTTCAAGTGTATGTTGCCGAGAAGCTTGTCAGGAAACTAAACTCAGAAACACAATGTCATCCGAATCCGGTGCTTGGTGAACGGAAGCATTTGTTGTATTGCCATACATGCATAAGATTTCCCCACAATCTCCAAGTATTGGACAACGGGCGAATGCAACCGTCGTGTGTTGGGCTGCTGAGCACGAGGTCGCGGGATCGAATCCCGGCCACGGCGGCCGCATTTCGATGGGGGTGAAATGTGAAAACACCCATGTTGTTAGATTTAGGTGCACGTTAAAGAACCCGTGGTGGTCGAAATTTCCGGAGTCCTCCACTGCGGCGTGCCTCATAATCAAATGTGGTTTTGGCACGTAAAACCTCCCCAATTTAATTAATTCATTTAAACCATCGTGTTGTCGGCCCCGAAGACTCTTTCCACATTGTGCAAGATGGTAAGGGCTGACAACAACAAAGAGCGAGGAGGCAGGGTCAGGGATCAGAAACATTACATTACTTGCGATGAAGGTGTCGTGTACCAAATTCCCTTGTCATGCGGGAACCACTATAGGACAGACCTCTTGGTTCTTGAACGAGCGCCTTATGGAAAATGTTCCCAATATCAGGAATGGGCGAGGGGGAACATTTGCTGATCATATCCTTACCTGCGAGTAGAAAACATGCAAGCCGTTCGTTGATAAATGTGTTGTCATAAGAAGGAGCAAAGACAAGGTAACTCGAGAAATCATTGAAGCTGAAAAGATAAACCCAGCAGAACGCACATGTGTGAGCACACCTCCTATTTTCCTCTGCGATAAAGAGCTAGCGTTCCTGAGATGCTGATACCGGCTGTTTAAGAGATAGGTCCTTCTTCGGCCATATAAAAGTGATGCGAAAAATAAAGTTTTGGAAGTTAGGCTTTCGTACTGATCGTGTATGTCGGAATTTTACTGTCCAGTCCTCTGCCTTTTATTAATTGCTATTCAAATCATGCACCAACAAGCCCAAAAAGCTCCGCTGCAGTGGCCATTTCTTGAAGCATCATTTGGCGACGCCGCCGGCTACAGCGCCGGATTTTCGCGTAATGACTCATATATTGGTTACGCATTAAAATAGGTTCCACGGACTATGTGACGAGATGATTTCCAAAATGGGGGGGGAGGGAAGGAACCACGGCTCACACTCAGCTCAGCGGCAGCGCTACGAACGACTGCACTTCACTGAGACCGTTTATACCAGTATCGAATCGCTATTTATCAGTTCAAGACAGACAAAGAAAATGACGTAACAGGCTATTCCATGCGTAGACAAATAAGGCACGTGGCCAAAGTTCAGAGCATAAAGCTTCGCCCACGAGCGATTTTCGCCGCACTGCACCAGGGGCCACCGGGTGACACGGCTGACACCGCCTGATTTACAGACAGCTGCCGTCCTACGATCAGTTCACGGTAAGAATGTTCACAGTATTGCGCATATATCTGGAGTAACAACGACACAGCCCATACCTGCTCTAAAAAAATCACGGCTGTTATTCTTAACGAAAATGGGGGTCGCCAGTTTTTCGGGGACACCTCCTATCATAGGGCACCAGTTATTTCGCGTTATTTCCAGAGTCTGCTTCCATTGACCCGTATGCTAACGGCAAGCGCCCTTTGCATTGATTTCAGGCTGTACTTCTCCGGCCTGTCCAGTTCCGTCGACACCAAAAGCGCACTCTTTCCACCGTAGCTGCCGCAATGTCATCTAGCCGAAAGTCAAATACCGACGGCAAGCAAACCGGACATGTGACACCCAGGTCCCGTTCCTCACGCGCCAGCTTAACATTCCCGGTGGGCCGAATCCACAGGCTTATGCGAAGATGCAGGCTCGCCGAGCGCCTAAGTGCCTGCGCGCCTGTGTACCTGGCGGCCGTGCTCGAATACCTCACCGCCGAAGTCTTGGAACTTGCCGGCAACGCGGCGAGGGACAACCACAAGGCCAGGATCACCCCGCGCTTTCTGCAGCTGGCCGTGCGCAACGACGAAGAACTGAGACAGCTGCTCGCCGGCGTGACCATCGCCGAGGGGGGCGTGCTCCCGTACATTCAACGCGAACTTCTCCCCAAACCTTCTAGCACCAAATCCAACAAGCAAGCCGGACCGGCAGCAGGCAGCCAGGATTTTCTAGATGGAGAAGCAGCTCGGTGAAGTCTATCAGGCTTTTTAAAACAACTCGTTTCAATTTTCGAGCGCTGTAGTCGACGGGCTTGTTGCGCGCCCTGATAACAAGCTGCGTAACGCTTTAACCATTGACAACTGATCATCACGACATTCTATTCTGTTGGGAATTGGTAGTGCGTAGGTGTGCTTACTTGCGTGATGTGACAGCAATATTCTATTCTTAGCTCTGTGAAAGTCATCACAATAAAGATTTTAGCATAATCATCGGCTCCCGCAAACTTATTTTGGTATGTACAGCCGGGAAGAAAATGAAATGTCATCTGCGGGCGCGTGCCAAACTGCGTTCCTGCGCCATGTCACGAAGCAACATCTTGTGTCCAGACATGGTATCGCGCATCATTTTCTGCTCGTGTGTTCGACAATATACGAACCTCTTGTCAGCATGCTGTCATAGTTTCGATGAGTGCAGTATAATGCGCAGGAAGAGCGGTGCCTATTGCGGCCGGCGAGGCTCACGGTGTATTGTCTTGAGTCGGAGGTCAAAACAGGCACCACTCTCCTATCGTAATCTGCTACACTGATTGCAATTCTCAATGCAAGTTATGCAGTATGGGCGCATGGGTAGGTAGGAAAAAAATAAAATTATGTGGTTTTACGTGGCACGCTGTAGTGGGTGGCTACATTTTATTTTTGACCACCTGGGTTTGCTAACGTGCCCCTACTTCGCGGTAAACGGGGGATCTTGCATTCCGCCCTCATGTAAATGCTGCCGTCGCGGTCGGGATTTGATCCCGCTACCTCGTGCTTCGCAGCGCGAAGCCAGTATGCAGCCACGATGGCTTATTGGTAGGTACGACCATCATGCGCAAGGGTAGGTCTCGACACCATGCACGTTCTTAGCTCGAGGGCGCAGAGTGCCATTTGGCACGCGCTCGTAGATGCTAATTTTGCCGCCCCCGTGAACGTCATGCATACTAATACGGAAGCACATACTAGCAGAAAGCATGCTGTTACTTCTATTAAACCGCGTCCAGCATAAAGTTAAGGCATTCGTTATGTTCCCCTAGAAATGTGTTCCTTCTTTGTTCAGAAAATTTTCGAGCAAGCCCTGGTGTACAGCTACCTTTGCGACCGTGACACTATGCGAAACCATCGCCATACCGCCGAGCGCGCACCGGTGTACTAGACAGGTGTCCAGGTAACATAAGCAGCGACACGCATTCTAGCATCTTTGATTACTCTTTTAGACGCAAAAATTACGCGACGAACAATAAAACCGAAAATATAAAAGCACAAGATTACTACTAATATAATGAATATGACAAATTTGCTAGGTTTCCTTTTTTTTTTTTTTTGGCGCTTATCGAACTAGCTTTACTGTCGCTTCACCATTCCGTTTTCTACTTGATATCGCATTGTCTTTATTGAAAGTGTATTAATCCTAAATAAGTTGTACGATCACAAAGTACGGAGCTTTGGGACCGATCACATTTGCTAAAACCGTTACTATTAAGGAATACACTTTCATGACAGCTGCTATTTTATCCCCTTGGTTACATGAAACCAGAGCACCTGAAATAAGTCAGATAAGGAGCACTAGTGCAAAAGCGTTTACACACGTTATAATTCTAAAAACTTTCATTTAACATCGTCGAAATGTACAGCGGTAAAGAAACGGTGACGTTATGCATGTGTACACATCACCTGTGCTACGTATTGTCAATAAGTGATCGCTGCAATTTTAATGCGACAGCTTTACTAACCTCGTCGAGCCGAGTATTGCAATCGCCAAGAATTTGACTTTCATTTTATCGCAGCTGCGCTGTAGCCTTGGCTACGCATCGGGTGATTCGCCGCGCCGAGCCCGGCCACCGCCGCTACGCTAGCCGCCATCGCCGCCCTGGCTCATGCGCCCTCCGCAGCTGGGTCGCCGCGTGACCCCGTGTCGCGCCGCGCGTCTGGCTAAAGCCAGAAACGCATGGCGCGATTTCAGGCATCATTGACGCGCGGATAGTGGGAGCGCGAGCGTCATTTTGACGCCTGCCCAGCATGATCCATGACGAAATCGCGCCGCTGCGTGCTGCTCGTAGAGGAAAAAAAAAAAGAAAAAAAGCGCCTCGCTCGGCGCGTCCGCCAATCAGTCCGCGTAAGTCACGTGGCATTCTTTTTTTTTTTTGAGAGTTTTGTCATCAGATGGCCCTGCTCCTTGCGCTACTTTCTTTTCTTTTTCTTTTTTTGCTTGCTCGGCAGAACTGGCGCGCGGGTTGAAGGAAACACGTGCTACCACGATGCCGAAGGTACATAGTCGCAGTTTCGCACACAATCTTGCTCTTTGAAATCAAGCTTGACAAATACAATTTGGAAAGAAATGTCGCTGTCTAATTACACGAATATTATTTTTAGTGTTCTGTAACTATAAGGGCATGTCATATATACGGTAACAAAAACAATTCATTTCGTTAGGAGGTATGTTGTCTGCCAACCCGGAAAACGCGGCGCGAGAGCGCCGCCACATTTTTTCGTTCGGGTGCTCGCGTGTTGGCGGCAACGCTGGTTCTCGCCGTGCGTCGCGTTTTTCGCTCGCAAAAAACTCGCCTTGCTCCATGAGGAGCGCCGCGCTCGCGTAGTCAGTGCGAGCTTGGCCATGGATAAGAGCAAGGCCGGCCCGTGTTCCCTCAGCGTTGCGCGGGAGCGGGAGGCTTTCAGCTGTCGTCGACAGTCGGCGTCTGACCACCCCGCGGATAACGCCCGACGAACTGTTTCACTGGAGAGGGCCCGGAACGCAGCAGGCGTCGCACCGTCGAGATCAGCGTAGCGACCGCGTTCACACACTGTCCGTTTGTGCTTCGGCGCTGCTCATGTTCGCGGCGTTTCATTGCATGTCGAACACTTGCACTTTCCCTGTGGCACAACAGGCGTCGCACCGTCGAATGATGCGTCTCAACCCCAGCCCAATCAGTCATGTCTAGCCACCGACCCTGCACAGCCGTCATACGTGGCTTAGCGATGATCGCATACCTAAGTATAATAAGTGCAGTTAAATCAAAGATGAACCGAGTGAAACCAAGACTTAACCAGGCTAAACAAAGGTTTTGTTTTGTATATCCAGGGTTATCGGAGCTAAGCAGCAGCCAATTCTTTAAAGTAATCTATGCTAGGTCCTTAGTAGTGTTTGGTTACTATCAAGGCCTTCTCGAAACTATCGTGCCTGGAAACTGTAATGTAGTGTACCATAGTTAGTATTTGCCCTAGGTAATCAAAAAGGTTAGTGTCCTTCAACTCTGTGACAAATGATAACCAGCGAAGATGTATTGGGATGCCCATGTTGATAACTATATTTATTTATATGGTTATTGCTATAATGATTGAATAAAGAGACTTTCGTGCAACTTCGGGGTTGTCTTTACTTTGTCTCATTTATTACCACAGTGACCATAGCTTTGTAGTCACTGTGGTACAGCGCGATTGGTTGTACTGCTGTGCTAGACATGGCCTTTCCAAAGGTTAAATCTATACACGACCGGTGACGCGTGGTCGGCACGTTGACCTCCGTGTAGCACTCGATTCCAAACCGTTCGAACAGGAAGGAAACAATCCACTTGTCATCGGGGCGCTGTTGCCCGAGGGCTCTTGGCCAAGAAAACATTTTTCATGAGAACCTAGCCATATGCACCTACGCTGTAAAACGTGGAAGAGGCTTGAGCTTCACCTTTAAAAGCGGACCGCAATATCATTCAAACATGCCTGACTGGTTCTGACGCTTCCCATAGAAAAATATTGGTAAAGAGCGGACACTCCCGTAGAGCCCGGCGGCCGAGTTACTGCACTGCCGCCAGCGACCTGTGCGGCTTGTCAGACCACTTATTGTGTCTTGAGAGAATTTAGTAGCGTGGTTTAGCTGTCTTTTGGTTTCGGTTTCGATAACGGTGCTTTCGATTCTGGTTTACATTTTGCTCCAAAATGTTTCAATACGCCATTTCTAGTGGAGCGCAAGAGCTTTAATATTTCATTTTTTATGTATACCTCACGTAATAAACTAGCGGATCGCAAACTTTTTACTGGAAAAGCCGCCAAGCTTCTCGAAGAACCAGCAAGGCTGAATCAGCTCATGTAGACTAGAAAAACAATGTAGTCATAGCTCGCTTTACTGCATGCACATATGTTTCATTTGTAACCATCTCCTTCTTGGGAAACATTGCTGCCTGCAGTATTGTGTAAATAAACAAAATTCTTATGGCGTTTCTGAGCCGCATTAATCAGTTACACAAGGGGAAGCAGTCGTTTCATCAAGAAAATATTTTTTTTCTTGTTTACATAGGGAATAGGACAGAAAAAGTACTGGATCGCGCAATTCATAAAGCCGCAAACTACAAGAAGAACGTTTTAACGACAAGCAACACGCCAAGTAAAAGTAGCATTGCGAACCGTGCCAGGCGCAAGCAGCGTGCAGTCAGGTAAGCATCCTTCACAAAACCATCCCAAATGCGCATTACACTGCTCGAGCCCAGCCAAATGAATCGTTTGTGTGAAGGTATGTGAACATGTAAAAAGTTCTGTCCTTTAAACCCAAGGTATTGCGAGTGGCTTTTCGAAAATTACACTTTGCAAGTAATGCAAATGCTCATCTGGAAAATATGGGTGCAAGAACAAGCTGGTGGCTGCGTGGTAGACAGGTGCCACGGCTCAGATTCTACCCCACACGTGATAAATACGCTCACCCAGCGCAACAAACCTCTCGCTAACAATGTTCTTAACGCAAGCAACATCAAAATGATGCCTGCAGGGAAAAGGAAACACCTTACTGCAAGAGCGAGTCGACGCGTGGAAAACCACTGTGGGGTGTGCGTAACCAGCGGCACATGACCGGCGCACCATCGGCGTCTCTAGGGAAACGGAATGTGGGGACATAACCTTCTAGACGTATGATAAGCTGTGTACCTTTGAGGTAAACTAGAAGTCCAAATCTTAAGTAAGGGTCTGACCATCCGCCTCTTAGCGGATGGTCAGACCCTCACTTGCTCAGCCGCGGGACGGATAGAGTGTCCGCTCTTTACATAGGTATGTTTATCTATGCGCTTCCCGGAAACTGCAGCTTATGTAACCCTAATGTTTACCGGGAAACGCTGGTGGTGAGTACTATGCACAAAGGCGAACTTTCTAGTAGAAACGTGGCTTCGTGCGTGGGCCGATGCCAGAGGTAGTGCACTTTACTCTAATTGTTTGGCACTTCCAATATTTAAGTCTGAGTAGATTTAACATGAAACGCATGCGCTGTAGAATTTTCGCTTCATGACATTTCTTTGTGGGTGGACATTCTATAAATTCAGAGGAAAAAATTTGTCAAGAATGAAAGAAATGGTATGAGCAACTTTTGCTGAAAAGTCGCATTAGGGAGTATCGCAATCGTCGGTGAAGATTTTCTGGCGCTCATAAGAAAGTTACGCCAATTTCTGCAAGGTCCCTAGGCTGCGTTAGACTCTCAGGACACGAAAGCCCCAGGAGGTTCTCTGGCTCGACCTGAGTAGTGTCGGATACCTTGAGCTCATGTCGATACCGCCATAGACAGCGCGGAGATGACGTGAACCAGCAGAACAACAAATGTGTTCTGCGAGAACTATTCCTTTTCGTAAGAACCAACGCTTTGCTCGTCGCAATGCCTAATCGCTTGAAGGAAGGCGCAAGGAGTTATATTGTGGTAGTAGTGTCCTAGTCGCGCCGCAAACGGGAAATGATTTGCTCAGCAGTGAGAGAACGGACCCCAAGAAATGTCAGTGAACGAGGCGCCTTCAAAGTAAAGCATAATATGCAGTTTATTTTGTGTCGATTCGGGTTGTGCGCTTTGTACAAATTTCATGTCGTCGAGCTGGTCTACTTTCCGAGGCAGACATCACTTGAATGAGAAATTTAAATGCATAACCAACTAACTACTAAACATTCAGTAATGAATATTTAATGAATTACATGTTGCACATAGTGCAATCGACAAATTATACCTGTGAGATTGCAAGGCATATCAACTGAAACATAATCATGCAGATGACGCCATTGTTGAGATACGTGCCATAAATCTTGCCGTGAATGTGTACGGTCGTTCCACTTCTTTAACATTGAAGCACTAACTGGACCGCCAGCGTAATTCGCAAATATCCGGAATTACCTCGGAACAGTTCTCAACCTGAGCATTCCTTTCAAATGTACAAACCTTGCGAACTCCCGGGCTAGAATTTGTACATTGTATTATATTCTAGATCATGATTATTTAAAAACCTATGGAGTGAATGTTTGTAAGTTAGTCAGAAATGCATTTTGATTGTTCGTGCCTACAACGTCCGCCTCTTCGATTAGACGAGCTCAGGGAGTACAATTGTGCTATCTGCCAAAGGAAAGCGGATGTTAAATGTGTTTTTTTAATTGCCTAATACCTTCGCAGAAATACCCCGTATGTAGGCCAAATTCGAATGTGTATAGTATATATGTAAAAGTAAGAGATCGCCACAGCTGATGGAAAAACGAAAGACGCTTTTCAATCGGCCTTGCACTGCAAGAGTTGTGGTTGCGCGCCGGTTTTTAAAGATACTTCTCTGCTTTTCGAACACATTTATGTACATGCGAGTTCATTAAGGCCCACTACATTACGAAAAGAGCCATCATGCGCGTCAGCCATTCACCAGTATCGCTTTGTAAAAGTTAAGCCAGTTTTGTGATGTGACACAATATTGTAATGCGTAATAATAATATTGTAATGATCCTGGTGTCCGTATTTAAGTTTTCATACAATTTTGAAGCCTGAGTAACACTTCATAACTTGTGTTTCTTGCTGTTTTTCTTTCTTGTGTGTGTGTCGCCTTTGCGCGCGATGCAGGACTTATGGCTTTTCTATTCATATGCATACAAGCGTTTTTCGGGAATAAAATAAAATTGACGGTAAGCACTCGTCATGTGTGATTCTTTGCTCGGTCTGCATCGTCGGCGCTGCCCGTAGTGAAGAACTAAGTGGTTGCATTTTTACCGTGTACCATAGGATTGTCCACGCTGCTGAATTTTATTGTGTCATATTACTGAACTCCCCAAGTACCTCTACACCACCCCCCACCTAGCAAGCAGAGGGGGGCGGGAAGAGATAGAGGAAACTGTAAAGAGAGGTCATTCTACTGCCACGAGAACAGTGCGTGAACGCCGCACTGAAATTAAAATAACATGGAATTCACAGAAAGATGTAGCTTTGACGGGATCAAGAGTGTATGAACAAGTAATTTTGCTGGAGCTTTCCTGCAACGGCATTCCCTGTTTAATGAATGTTGATCACTGTAATTGAACGTGCTAACAAGGAAAGAGTACACATTCCAATTATTTGACATGAGATTGCCTTCAACCGAGTGGGCAACTTATTGATAGGCCTTATGTAAGACAGCCGAAGTATAACTGAAGTGTAGGAACATAATGCTAACACAGACTGACCAAATCACATGAAGAAATATCTGAGACGTATGTTTGTAGCGAACAGAGCCGCTCTGTGCATTAGCCAAGCAAACTTTCCACTTGATACTACATACGATGACCATCATTTCATACACGTGTCTTTTTTGCTTATTTCGTTCATATAGAAAGTATGCGCCTTGTAATGTTGTCAAGGTGGCGGTAGCCCACACAGAAGTGCCACGGTCCATCGTTGTTTTTAAGTAATACAACAGGGAACGCCCAGGGTTAGGAGCATGGCGCGATTATGTCCTTTGTAAGCTTTTTGTTGACTTCCTGCTGCATGACGCTTCCCTCAGACGAAACACTCGATAGGGGCGTCGGTGAACAGGGGTAGCATCTCCTGTTTGTATGCGAAGCACGACAACAGACGCCTGGACCGAAGGCCAATTACCGAAGCCGAAAATGTATCGATACGATACGAGAATACATCTGAGGGCTTCAGTGTGCTCAGGAGAAGGTCTTGGCAATTAAATGCAGCAAATTTTCTGGCTGCTACAAGTTGTCGGCATCGCATTGCCCTGCTGAAGAAATGTAGCGTCCGTTGCAAAAGCTTCCAGCTGAAAGTCATGTAGGAGGCATAGTTGGGCTACAGGAAGTCCCCCTGAAGTACTTGCTTGATGAAGTGAAAATTCACAAGTGGAAGGCAGGTTCTTTGTCGTAATGCGCTGGAACGTGTAGGTTGCAGGGACACCATGCGTGTCCAGGACATCAATAATAGGCATCACGTAGTAGTCACCATCTGGAACACCTGGCGAATATGACGGCTCGATATACGTCACGGTTTTAGATGGTTGGCGAACAATGTGGCTGCAGTGTAAGTGAGACGAAGGAGGTTGGCCAGTGGGTTCAAGGTTCAAAGCGGAGGACACCGGCGAATCAATCAATCAGAGCAGAATTGGCAGAAACAAAATCAAGTCCAAGTATGAGGTCGTGAGAGAACTGCGCAAAGACTGTAAAAATAACAACCACCTGGTGATCAGCAACAGTAACCCTAGCTCTGCACATCCCAACCGGAGCGAACGTCGCACCGTCAGCGAAAAGTACGACTCGGGTCATAGGATGTGTAAGGATCTTCTCCGTGCGTTGAAGAAAGCTGGCACTCATGACGCAGACGTGCGCCCCACTTTCAACCAATGCACTGATAGGGACGCCGTCGACGTGGAATTCAAAAATGTTCCGGTTGGTGCGTAACGGCAGCTGAGGATTTTGGATGAAGGTCGGCAATGTAGCTTCACCTTCAGAAGCTGCGCAGTCTAGTTTTACGGCTAGAAGCGACGGCTAAGGGACAAGGAAGGAGAACGGGAGCGAGTCGGTGGAGAAGATGGAAGGCGACGCGGGGGACGCGACTAGGCGTAGGGGGTACCATGATTGGGGTCATTGGGTGCCGAGGATTCGGTGCGGGCCGCATTGCAGCTTGCATTGCAGAAGGACCAAAGTAGGCAACAAATGGGCCATGCGACTGAGAGGGCGCCTAAGTGCGGCAATAGCAACAAATATGCCCAGCTCGGCTGCAGCGGGAACAGATAGGTTTGTCTTAAGCGTTTCTCCATTCCGACGAGCTTCTAGAACGATGAAGGGCGTATGGTCTGCGACCAGGCCTGTCCGCGAAGACTAGGGTAGTGTCAGGAGTGTTACTGGCGCCGACAGTAGAGCAGAGGCCACGGTTTGCCAATTCCTGGCGAACGACGGCCTTAATCAATGAAACTGCCGGGGTCGACGTGTGTCGGATACCGTTGTTTTAAAAGAAGTTCTTCGTATAAGAAACAATATTTAGCACATATAACCTGCAGAATGGCTTTGTTATATTGTCTGTGTGTGCATTAAAAATAATTTCTCAATGAGCCTTCGAGTGTCTTCTTTTCCGAAAAAGAAAGCTTCACACAATAAATTCTTTTATAACTCTCAAAGCTCGATGGTAATGAATATAATGAATAAGCTATCCCTGCACATTATGAAATAAGGATAAGAAGTTCATCTATAATAGCAACACCATATTTTATGAAAACATGAAGATTCTAATGGAAGTTAAGGCTTTTCTTTGTGCTACTGTTTTCCGCTGCTTAAATTGCTTCATCAAAAGTATGAAAGTTATAATGGAGGTAAATGAAATGTGCATCCATTAGGCGGTAATGTAATAAAGAACTCAATTTCGATGTACTTTCCTTGGCTTCATTCTGCATCGGCTTCATTTAGGTTTAAATGTCCTTGGGTTGGCACTGCTCACCAAGGGTTGAACATTTTTGCTTAATGGCCGCTATGTTCAGAAGAAATTAAACGTTAGGGAAGACAAGACTTGGGGGGATATTCATAAAGCGCGATAGCGGCTCACGCCTAGTGATGGTGGTAACCAAGGCAACCAACCGACTGCCGAGTGCTCGATGTTGTCGAACGCCTTCTCTAGGTCGAGGCCGAGTATGGCGCGGGTGCCCCAAGTCTTGTGCTTCAGGAGAAGCATCGTATCGTGTGTCGAGAGCCCGGGTCGGAAGCCGATCACGTGGTGTGTGAAACAGTCTTGGTCTTCGAGATACCGGCCGACCCTGTTGAGTACGACATGCTCGGCCACCTTACCCACGCACGGCGGGAGCGAGATGGGCGAAGGCTATCGACGCCAGTCGCCTTGCCCGGTTTTGGAATGAGGATCGTCTGGGCGAGTTTGCAGCGTCAGGTAACTCGCCTCGCCCCCACACGTCATTGACGGCGCCCATGAGGTACACGACCGAGGGGTCGTCCAAGTTTGGCAGGAGCTTGTTGGTTATGCAATCGGGGCCCGGGGCGGAACGGCAATCTGGCGTTCCTTTTTGACGGAAACTGGCGGAAACGGAACTTTGACGGAAACTGGCGCACCTCTTTGACGGAAAATTCGGCGTCGAGGAAGGTGTTGTCGGTACCTGTGTAATCGGAATGTAGGGTCGGTGGGCCTGTGGGTATCGGCAGGTACTTATGCACAAGGGTCTTGACGACGTCATCCGGCGAAGCGGTGCCTTTGGCCTGGTGAAGGACTTTGGGGAGCGAGTGGCGGTGGTTCGTGCAGGTGTTGGTGTCGTCGAGCAGGTGTTTGAGGAAGTTCCACGTATTCCCGTTGCGGACGCGTCCGTCGACCGAGTTACAGACCTCGTCCCATTGCTGTTTGGATAGTGTGCTGCAGGGTTCCGTTATGGTATTGTTAAGTTCTGCAATGCATTTGTGGAGCCTGCGGTTGAGACGCTGGCTCTTCCGTCGTGTCAGTACAGTCTGTTTGGCCTCGAGCAAGTGGGCGAGGCAGCTGGCTATCTTCTCGGTTGGCATATCCGTGCTGCATATTTTCGCGGTCTTAGAGACGTCGGCCGTGAGCTGAGCCGTCCACGTCTCAAGGTTCGGGGCAGTGTCGGGAGGGAGTCGTGAGGCGCGAGTCTTGCGAAAGAGGTCCCAGTCGACCCACGTGTACGACTTGGACATTGATTTCAATCAATGCATGCATCGTTTCACTTTGCTGATCTCCTGTAGCCTCTGCATTACGAGGGTATGAGACATTGCTTAAAGGTTGTGAACTATTCATTCTCCTACATGACGGAGACATTTCTTGTTGGGTAGGCATAGAAATGCTTACGCATTTTAGAGAAAGCAACAATGAGAAAGGAGAAAAGCAAAAAAGAAAGCAGGAATGCAAAGTTAAGTGCAAAAACCTCAGATTTAGCCCATATGAACACCAACGCGTGCATAACGCAA
Source organism: Dermacentor andersoni (assembly GCF_023375885.2). Classification (NCBI taxonomy): domain Eukaryota; kingdom Metazoa; phylum Arthropoda; class Arachnida; order Ixodida; family Ixodidae; genus Dermacentor; species Dermacentor andersoni. Next base: position 81,589,336 of record NC_092823.1, read on the forward strand.
GCCTCAGCTTCGTCATGCGCTTAATTTAAAAGCTTAACATTAGTTTCTTTAGATACTCTTTTCTTTTGGCGTAGATAGAAGAGCGAAAATGGCTTCTCTACGTTGAGCAGGATATATGCAAATGCAAGAGGTTGGGAACCTCTAAGGCAAAAGAAAGAAAGTATATTGATTTTCCTTGTTGCACCCATGTAGGCTGATGTTGCTTGCACGAAATTCCTTGTATTCCCGAAAGCTCCACGAGCAACTCCGAGGGGCATTTTTTTTCTGAAATCTCATCGAGCTGAAGCCTGCGTAGTAAGGTGCAAAGCATAGCATAGCAGAAATTGAGTTACAAGGCGAGAAATTGCCCCTCTCGGTGCGCATTCCCCGCAGTTCGATTTCCTGTTCGCCACGGCGCAGAAATCTGCGGAGTCTGAGTGGCCAAAATTGAGTTCACATTTCCTATCCTGCGATGTGCGTATTTTCTTATTCTTGGCATGCATTGTATGCATACAAGGATAAGAAATGTATGCCTGTAATTTCGGCGACGCAATTCCACCTTTCTATTTGTAGCAGTGGCGGTGCGCGTAAATCTGAGTGTGGACAAAATTACTGTTGTCTTAGTTTTTACTGTTGAAGTTTTTCTTGAAGCATTCTGCGGGGATCATCACAGAGACTCACCAGACTAAAAGAGAAATTGAGTATGTGGCTGACTACCATAAAGCTTTATTGTCAGTGCCCTCCTTCGCCTCTGTCCAACTTCAGAAACTTTGAGAATTGCTGCCTTGCTGCGCGTGTTATATGGCTTTCTTTATATTCGACTGTCTGTTCACTCCAGGATCCGACAACTGCTTCATTGTCATACTTCGTGCATTCCACCTCTGGTTGTCTTCGTTTTCTTTTGCCACTAGAAAGACTGTAGGTTGTGCAGATACGGGGTCCAAAACTACGCTAAAACAAATATTTAGTTTACCGAGCGAAACAATTTAGTGTGAAGCTCACTCACGAAGTTCAATTTATTCTAATCAGTGCTTTCGTTTCACTTCACCAGAAGAATCGCGTGGAATTCACGTGCGAGGAAAACTCAGTCGCTCCAAGGATGCCGCGTCGTACGAGAGAACAACTCTGTGTATCAAGAACAAATACTCTCCGCAGCATTTAATCAGATGAGCCGAATAAATTATGCTAATGCAAAGAAGAGTAATGTTTAAAAAATGTCACGACATGCTCCTACTCGTCTCAAGTCATCTCGCCGGCAAAATTTACGATGCTACTTCATTTGCACAAGAAAAATAGGCGTGGAAAGGGGACGTGGGTACAACAGGACGGACACGACGTCTCTTTCCAATTCCCGCACCTGCTTAAGTTGACGTGCATATATTTCGTGAATGTAGATTTGGGGTTACGCAGCTAACTTATACAGTGCTCTTGCAGACGAAACTAGAAGAACAGACATCAGCACTTGTTATGTGTCTATTCTTCTCTTCTAGTTCACCGTGAATTAGAAATAACGCATCAACTAGCCCGCTTCTCTTTGCTAACATTCTTTGCTACACTACGAACGACCAGGTCTCACTGGTGCATGAATAATAAAGATTCTTTTTTTCTACGCGGTGCCGGATACTCCTCTGCTCCGATCACTTTATAATATAGATAACACTCGAGCTGTCACAGATAGAGCGACAAAGATATTGTGAAATAAATTTCTGGGATGACGTACCGAAAGCTTCGCACACATAAATTCACCATTTGCTTGAGTGTTTATCAATTCAGCGGCAGCGCACTTCAGCTAAGGACGAACACTGAAACGCATGGGCGCATATGAGCATTGATGTCCTCATCGATCCGTGTCATATGCTTTGATATTCGCCTTTGTCTCATCGAGGGCGCAGCGGTTGAATCGGTAATGACCAGTCATCATCATCAGCAGCAGAAGCCTGGCTACGCCTACTGCAGGGCAGACACCTCTACCATACTTCACCAACTACCCCGGTCATGTGCCACTTGTGGCCATGTTGTCCCTGCAAACTTCACAATTTCTTCCACCAACCTAACTTTCCGCCGCCCCCTGCTACGCTTCCCTTCTCTTGGAATTCAGTCCGTAACCCTTAATGACCAACGGTCATCTTCCCTCCTCATTACATGCCCTGCCCATGCCCATTTCTTTTTCTTGATTTCAACTAAAATGTCATTAACTCGCGTTTGTTCCCTCACCCAATCTGCACTCTCCTTATCCACTAACGTTACACCCATCATCATTCTTCCCATAGCGCGTTGCGTCGTCCTCAATTTAAGTAGAACCCTTTTCGTAAGCCTCCAGGTTTCTGCCAGTTCCACATGACCAGTCAGCTACCCCACAATTACCTTCCAGGGTCATCAGTGTTTTTGCTGGTATAATACAAGAAAAGATTATGCTGCTCTGATAGACATATTAGGAGTCCGGAAGGTGAACTTTGCCCCCCGAATTGTTCTTTTCCCGTTAATGTAAGTGAGGAAATGTTTGCACCCATTAGAGGCACTGGCTGCTAATCTGCTCCGTTATTTCATAAAAGTGCCTTGGGAGAAACAAAAATCAGTGATCATCAAGAGAGAGAGACAAAAGGGAAGGAAAG